>NW_026623232.1:7980530-8006896 GCF_030028575.1 Malurus melanocephalus
AAACAAAAACAAACAAAACACTTGAGAGGCAACTCCCACTGCTGCAAACTGTCAGTGCATTCAAGTATCAGTTAGCTCTTGACATACCCTCCCTGTCCCAAAAAACACAGCCAATTTCAGCATCTGTACACCTTGCCACTCCCTGTAATGAATGGTGCTTGCCACTACATGGAGCTTTAGGGTGCAAGGAAAGCACAGCTCAACAAAGTCAGAGTAGCAGCTGACTTACTGAACTTCTTGTCAAAGGTTGCTATGGGTAATAAACTTTACACAGGTTTATGGAGACTGGAACTTCACAGAAGAGAAAGCTGAGGGAAAGCTCCTAAACCCACAAAACCTGTCTGACTGGGGGATGCTTCTGAACTGCAGCTACAAGGCACTACTTGGGGAGTCTATCACATGTACTTGCTTTTCTCTTACTCTCTGCTCACCACACACAGTTAGCAGCTATCACAGTCAGGATTCTGGCACAGCTGCCACTTTTCTTACATTCAAGCAGTTCCCTACTCAGACTGCAGAGACAGCTTCACTTGCATCTTCCTTCAGCAGGCCTGATCTCAGAGCTTGGGTAGGTACAAAAATCCAGCTAGTGAAGAACATATTCCCTCTTCACAGCGCTGCCTCTATGGATTGACTCCTCATGGCTCAAGTGCTTTCACATGAGGGTAGAGAGGAGCTGCCTTCTCTCAGGAAACAGAAATGACAGGAATGTGAAAAGACAATGTCACCATTTTTTGAAAACCCAGATGGCTCTGATATTTCTGACTGGAGGACAGAAAACCCTGTTTCGGGGTGGCAGATAATGCCATTATTTTCTCTACATAAACTTCTGTGATTTTATCTGCGTTATGTGGCAGCATACACCATGGAAGATCTCTTCATTCTTGGACATTGTAGAAAAAAAGCTGTGAAATTGAGCTGGAGCCTTAGTTATGAACACTAGGAACTTTCTTGGAGCAATTTGATGGCTTTAGGTGACCTTTCTCTCTCTCCAACGCAGAGAGATGTGGGGTTATTTTATTGAGTATGTATTGGTTCTAGATGATATCATCTGCAACAGGTCAGCTATAGTCAAAGCAAAAGACACCCTGCTGTGCTATTGGTATTTGGATTCTGAAAATAGCACAAGCAAAGATAAATTTCACATCACTACCATAGCATTTTGGTTTATTAACATAAATTAAATGCCTTCTTGCTTCCTTTCTTGTGGGATAGATAAAAAAAAAACAACAAAAAAACCCAACAAAAAACTCCTTAGAAAGAAAAGCTTGGTTTGAGGAGAAGCCCTATGCTTATGTGTTAAAATGAATCAAACTCTCCGTCCCAGGCTGTTTGGGCAGGCTGATGAGTAATCACAGCATAATCTGTATTGTTATTCTTACAGATGCCAGGCATCTGCTCTTTCGAACCACTCAGTATTCAAATGATTTCTGGGCTGCTGTTAAAATTGGACAGTGAGGCACAAAATTAGTTGGGTATTATGCCTTTCCCTTAAGCACTCTCCTCCTCCTTTGTAGGGATTCTGAAAACACAGCATTATCCTGCACTTAAATGTAGGCTTTGTGGACTAAGGCACAAGATGTTGAAGGGCCATCATCATGCCCTGGAACAGAAGATGGTTAAGAGGTCTTAGTGACGCACACTGGGAGATTCCAACATTATGATCAGCCTAGAACTCACACTGATCAGTAACACATCTCCATAAAGCTGGAATAGTTTTYATCTCTTTAGCCACTCCCATCTGACTGGACTTACTTTTGTGTGACTGGAAATCATGATGGGCAAGTGAACAAATGAAGGCTCTATGAGGTCAATACACAGAGTATCTCATCAGAACCCATCAGTTCTAACTTCCTAATCCCATCCCATACCTGTCCCCCCTCTGCCCCCATGTACAGACATTGGTATCAATTTCCACWGTCCCCAAATTTCCAGGGTCTCAGCTTCGACAGGGTACTAATCCTGTGTAGTTTTGTAACTGCCTGTCCTTACTTTCYACCCTGAAAATATTGGGTAACTATTCCAAAACGTGGAAGTCTCATGAACGGTAGCACATGGGGCCATCCTGRACTTACTCCTTTCAATGGTTTAACTTCTGTGAGATCAACCTGAGTCTTTCCCTACCTTTTTGGGAGGAATTCTCTGTGCCATCCTGATTGTACGCAATGCCAGGGCTTCTGTGTGTGGCCATCTCAGGTTATGTCCTTACTGTCGCACACCTGTGTAGTTCCACTGAAGCTCATGGAGCTTTGCTAATGAGTTTAAGGAGAAGGAACACACTCATTTCATTTCTCAGCTCTTCAATATGCAGCTGTGATGATGAGCCTCCTTTAGGTTCTTTATTTTTCTTCTGTCTTAARGAATGAAATCTGTTGTGAACATCAACCTCATTAACAACCTGTATCTAAGAGCTCAGTAAACACTCATAGAAAGTGACTGAAATTGTTGAATTGTTACTCACATATACACTATGATACCATTTGTAAGACTCACTCTGCTGCCAAGAAGAGCCTCTCTGGTTCAAACACTACATCTGATAACTGCCTGGACTGCCAAGCCCATGCTGATTGTCTTACAGTTTCAGCTGAAATGACAGTGGCTTTGCTTTGAAAAGTGAAGAAAAACTACAGTATTTATGTCATTTATGAAGGCAAAGCTGCCACAAATCAAATGTGAGCAGTAACATGAGTTTTAACAAAAAACCCGCTCACTGCAAGCTCTAAGGTCTCATCTGAATGTCCTTCCCCATGGCTTGCTGCTGACATATGCAGGATATCACTGAAATACCAGGATATCAGTGAAATACCAAGYAGTACCAAGGCTGTACTTGTGCTGATTTCAGTTTGACTGTAGTAAGAATTCCCTAAGTTATATGTGGATTACTATTGCTGCCTAGAGGGAGCTGTAGAAATAACAGATCCATTCCTTTTGTAGCCAGCTACAGATTTCTGACTAAAACCTGYAATGGACAATATAAAGCAGCAAGAACAATATTTTCATTTAAAAAACGATCAGGAGAGTGTCTGACACACTGGCACATGCACTTTCTCCACAAAAAATCCAGGGRAAAAAAAARGGRWTTTTTTGTATCATACATACACTTCTCCTTTGCAGTCTCTCCTCTGTACTCTATTTCCTTTTTCCAGTTTCTCTTTACATCACCTTTCCCTGCTATGGTAAAATCCTATACTCTGCTTGAARAATTACTGTATATTTCCCACCTACTATATAAAGTGATTTAGGTTTCATGGCAACACAGCAACCTMAGGGAGAAATAACAAAGCTATTTAAGGACATGAAAATCAATCAGGTCAGAGAATGAAAGCTAAAAGTTACTCTGAATAAAGATCAACGGYAATTTGATCTGCTAAATTTAAGAACTGCTCCATTTTCCCTCTGCCCCCTCCCAAAAGACTAACTTAAGTGATACATGCAAAAATGTCTGTGATGTGACCATACTTCRCCTTCAGCTACCTGATTTTTGACACCAGTATCATCATCACACTTATCAAGCCATTTATCAACTCTTTAACCATACACAGAATTCCAGCAGATGCTGCTTTAATGTTTAAAGATTAAAACCAGACAGACAAATTCAGCCCAAAAAACCCAGTACACCAGAAACATTACTCCCGGTACTTTTCCTTTGTTTAAAGCATGAACAAGGTAAGTTCAGGAGCAAAAGGCTTCCATCCTGCAACAATCTGAATTTTCTGAAACAAAATGCAAGCTGCCAAAACAAAACCTACAAGCAGAACTCCCACAAGGTGAATTCTGCAATAAATCCTTTTTCAGAAATGCTGTACTCCCCCACAACACTACACTTCCCAGAATACATTACCTGCTGGAACCAGACAGCCCACCTAGAGTCAGCCAGGTGTTCCTCCAAGGAGGTCTGTATGAAATACTCAGATGCTGGTACAGCAGGACACATGAGGAGCCCTATCTGCAGGGACCTCACAGCAGGATTCCTAGGAGAAATTGGAAAAGTCAGGCAGCTAGAAGCCTTAACAGAAAGAACTTCCTTATCTTGCTGGTCAAAATGGTTTTCCCCATAACAAGCAAGGAAAGGCTGTTCTTTACCTTGACATGAAATCCKGCGAGCTCCAGCACTTGTAAAGCAGTGTCCTGACTCTCCTGGGATTCCAACTATGTCTTCTGTTCCAGACACTTAGAGGGATTTTTCCACATCACAGTTCTCCTTCATTTGGCTCCTCTAGCAAAGGAAAAGCATTTCTACCCTGACAGAATCATGCATTCATACTTAATATTTTTTGTTGTCACAAGATTATTATTTTTACAATTTAATGATAGTCCTTGTTTTGGATTTGGTATTGTAATATACTTATCCAAATTAAATACCGTATTTTCAATTTCAGTAAATTTTTATTTAACAAACTAACTAACTAAAAAACAAACACTGTTTAAAAAAAAAAGTTGGCATGAAAAAGCATATTAAAATAGCTTCATGAATAGTTCATGAMTATCCATCTTCAGAGAGAAGATCTTGACCTATGCAGGTAAATGGCCAACTCAGGATGATTTGTAATGTAAAGAACTGTTTTCATTTATTCTCTATTTCAGAAAACCCTCTTTCAGGTCACACAAGGGCATACACATTTACATGAYGTAAAAAGATGTAATTGCACAGGCAGTTCAACAAAAATAATTGGGAAAGTCTTTAAAGAAAAATATTGTCCTAAAACAAATTTTCTGAATGCTATATATCCATACTGAAGGTCAAACACGGTTCAACTGAAGTTCATCTGACTGTACTACAGATGTCCTTACCTCTGAAAGGATTAGATTTTGGCATAAATCCCATTAGTGGTAAAGAATGCTGAAATCTGCTCTGACAACAAGGGGCAAGTCTTCAACAGAGTATTTTACAAACAGAAGTCTGCATTCGAAAATGCAAAACACATACTCAAAAGCTGATACAGTTCAAGACAAGTTGTAAGGAATGATGTGTAGTTGAAAATGAACAGGGACATACTGAAAGCTATGCTTATATGTYAAGACTGCTACCCTCTCGTACCTCTGCAATGACTATAAATCAAGCCATATAAAAATCAGATAAGAAAATTATGCATTTTTAAGTATAATTGATTTCTCAAAAAAAAAAAAAAAATCCTTGAAATATTTTGCTCAGCCACAGCTGCAAGAACCCAATTAACATTCAATTACAACATTCTCTTTCCTCCCAGGAATGAAATTTAGCTTTTTTTAACTTAAATTTGCTACTAATTTGTCAGCTCTGCCTCCCCTTTTGTCATGGTCCTTTTGAAAACCTTTTGGCAAAAACAGGCCATTGCTCTGACCCGTTTGTTTCTCATGTACTATGCAAGCAACACCARCAATGATCTCATTTGCAAACACACTGGGATTTTTAATGGTTATTTATCCAAAATCAACTCCAACTCCTTTTCAAGTAATGCAAATTTTATGGTAAAAGCTTTTTTTTTAGATTTGCTTAAGTGTTGAGGGCTGGAAGGCAAAGAGGAGTATTGGGGGGAGGGGGAGAATCCACCCTTGTGTACTGGRGAAATAAACAACACACACCATTCCTCATGAGTCTTGATTTGCTACACATCCACACCACTGTAGCTAAAMATTTACTTCAAAATCAACGCATTCCAAAATACAACCCTCATACAGGCAATATAGACTGAACTTCATTTTCTTTCTAAACATTTTAGAGTTTCAAGTTCAAAATTTAGATTTAAAAATAAATGACAAGTCATGTCTCACGATACTGCTTTTAGACAGGAGCTAAAACGATACCATCTGCTTAAGACAAAAAGRAATTCTGTCAGATTAGATTAATTGATGAAGACAAAGCCTTTTTGATCAGCCAACTACCAACCAAGAGCTCTGTTTACTTCTCAACATTGTCTCACAAGTACAGGACTAAGAGAATCACAGAATATTATYAGGGTTAGAAGGGACCTCTGGAGATCATCTAGCCCAACCCACCTGCCGTGGTAGGGTTACTTAGGGCAGGTGACACAGGRACTTGTCCAGGTGGATTTTGAATGTCTCCAGAGAGGGAGACTCCACAGCCTCCCYGGGCAGCCTATGCCAGCGCTCTGTCACATTCACTGTAAAGAAGTTCTTCCTCAYGTTGAGGTGCAGCTTCCTGTGTTTTAGTTTATGGCCATTGCTCCTTGTCCTGTCACTGGACACCACTGAAAAGAGTCTGGCASCAYTGTCTTAACATCCACATTTGAGATCTTTATGTACATAAATGAGAACCCCTCTCAATCTTCTCCAGACTAAACAGGCCCAACTCCCACAGTCTCTCCTCACAAGAGATGCTCCAGGTCYGTCATCACCTTTGTGGTCCCTGCTGGACCCTCTCCAGTAGCTCCTCGTCTCTCTTGGACTGAGGAGCCCAGAACTGGACACAGCACYCCAGATGTGACCTCATCAGGGCTGTGTAGAGGGGCAGGATCACCTCCCTCAACCCACTGGCCACTGTTCCCCATGCACCCCAGGATACCACTGGCCCTAAACACCAAGTTGTTCAGCCARTCTTAAGCCTTGGGTTACCACAGGGAGAACATGCTTAGTCAAATATGCAAATCTAGCCTCAAGATTAAACTGAATTTCTTTTTTTATAACATTGTGATGACATTTAATGCAAAGTCTGCAAGGCAAACTCAACAAGCAAATGACACTGAAATTACCTGCATGTGATGAAAATCAGTTCAGAATCTTCAACATTATTATGAAGTAATAGTAAGCCTCATGTATAAAACAAATGCACATGCAAGATAGAAAATGAATTGGCAAACATTTTTAAATAACATCTTTAATTAAAGTTTTTGCAAAGGCAAAATATTAAACTTAAAATAGGTCTTAGTACATCAAAATACTAAGTTCTCTAATTGTATTCCAAGCATGGCCTTTGAAACATAATATCCTGTATATCACAGAGGAGCAACCTTGATCTGCAATTGTACAGAATGAATTTTACAAACATAATAAATATATTTACCCCCTTACACATAACAGTATATGTACAACAGCAGTTGACAATAGTAGCTCAGAACAGCAAAAAAGGATAGTCCCCCACTCCATAATCTATTGGTACCCTATGCACTCTGGAACATGTCTCATTGGATGACTGTACATATAGCTAACCCAAGGTAGTTTCTCCTGTTTCAAAAAGCTCCTTTAGTTCCACAACATCTAATCCACCAAATAATTAAAAAACACTGCATGAACTGCCTGAAAAAAAAGTAGACAACGTGGAAATCAATGTACTGGTTTTTACACATTTCCCAACCAATCACAGCAATGGGAAAACGAGACTTTAAATGCCAGACACCAATACAGAACAATATGCAAGTTTCTTCATCTTGTATAGTCACTAATCTCAAAGWCTGAGAAGAACTCTCATCTCAGTCGGGGGTGTGTGGGTGGTGTGGGTGGCACACAGTGAACCCACGGTGCTGTGTAAGGCAGTCCAGTATCAACCCAGTGTGCGTTGCCCTAAAACCACTGTTCATTTCCTGGACATCTCATTGCATTCTACTAGGAAGCTTTTGCTTTGGGGGAAATTCTAGGGGGCTCTATTGTTTTTAAAGGAGCTTTTACAAATTGAAGGATTAAATCAATATGAACTTTAGTTAACAATGTCTCTAACTCCTTCACTGAAATTAAGAAATTTTACTCTGGTAGTGTTATGTGGTGAGATTATTACTGTGAATTGTSAAATGGTGGAATTATTTTCACAGACTCAATGAAGTTTACTTTAACACTCCTAATTGTGCAGCAGAAAGATAAGAAAACATTTATTTAAAAAATCTGTTACATGACGCAACATTTTTTTGCTCTCTTCTAGAAAATGTGCTTTGGAATCACATATCAGCCTTGGAAATAAACTCGGACCACAAATGTCACTTTAAATAGTGTTTAGGAAACTGAATGATGTCTAAATGCAACTTATGAGTACAATGCAGGAAACAAGGAGTATTGAAGCCTCAAAGAAATCTTGTTGCTAACCAGCAACTGAGGGGGAATAAAAACATATTTTATTTAAATAGTCCAATAAAATTCATTATGTGACTAAATTCTCTATTATCTCCTTAAAAGAAAACATATCAATTCATTTTCCACTTAGATGGTTTTAAATGATTGCACACACTAAAACCCAACAGAATTAGCGCAAAAAAGTTGCTTTTCTGATTGAAGCACTGCAGGAAATTTACTCTCTCAGGAATCATTGTCATACTGGCAAAACAGGTATTCTGCAAACTGAAAAGGCACAAGACTCAATTTTGCCCARTTGCTCTACAAGTTTCCATCAGCCATCATGGTTGTAATTCTGAAGTTATCTTCCCCATTTTTTTCCCATCATAAAAAAGGTGCTCCATTATCTGTGCAAATTTTAACATAAGCCCTCTTGAAACCATTAATTGTTTACATAATACTGAACTATTTAAATTGGAAAAAAAACCTATTTCTAAGGGAGGAAAAAAAAAAACTTATGAACACGGGAATCCCTTGCCCTCTGAAAGGAATGGTTTCTTTTGAACCTAGTGAAATGGTCTGTTCAGTTACATAGCTAAAACCATGATTAAAAATTCAAGTACAATAATAAAATTAAGCAAACTACATTCTTACAGCAAGCTGCTACAATAAAATGAAATTAAACATGCTTTTTGACTTAAAAAAGGAACACTTGATGTAGCAATAAGAGCACAGTTTGGTATGTGCATGGTTTGACWGGCTTTCCCAAAACTTTCACAGATATTGGTACTTGAAGACAAAACCTATCCGAAAAGCATATCATACAATTAGATTGCAAGAGGCTGTGCAAGTTCAGAAAGCTTCTAACATCCTTCAGAACACACTAAGCTTAATTACCTTTAAAGTTCAGCTACCCCTTAAAAATAAATAGAGAGGCTATGCAGCTTCTAGTATACATATATGGGTGAGAAATATCACTAAGATGTATGAAAACAAAGTGTTGTACAAGTAAACCGGGTTCCAGTAGTATAAAAAGGAATCTAAAGCTAAAGGGATGGTTTTTCCTTTTATTGGTTTGGTTGCGCAGTGTTACGGAAATTTTTCTGAAGTCCACTACTTAAGACTTACTGGTAACAGACATGGAAAAGGTGAGGGAAGGAATTAGTTGGTACATTATTGATTTCCTTGCAGTTGYACATAGAAATGTCTACAGTGGTAAAAAAATAAAATATCTGCATTGTTCAGAAGAAAGCAAACACCAATCAGTTTGAGATACCTTGAAAGCCCCAAGCTAAAAATGTATTCTAAATGATGATTCTGTTACTGAAGAATCAATTAGAAGAATCATCAATTTACTTTTCATAAAGCTTATGAATGCAAACAGCTTTCTAACAATCATATGGCTCTAGACATGGCCTACAGGCAGTGTTAGTCTGTATCAATGAGAGCACAGGTACACAAAATCACAGCAATAAAACCTTTACAATTTGTTGTGATTTTTCTATGTACTTCTGAGACTACAAATGCACTTGAAGGCAAATAAATTAGAAAATGAAAATTAAAGCAGTCATTACATACTGCTAGATACACTTGTGACTTTGCTAAATAATGCTGAAGACATTTCATTCTCAAGCAAAAAATAAAGTCAGGAATCATGTCTGCTTCTCATGGTCTTCCCTAATTTAGTTTGAACTATCTTTGCTGTGTCCTTTTCTCATCATCTTTTCAAGCACCCAACAAAATGCAATGTTTTTTTTGAAATGGTGAGCCACATGAACATTCCTTCCTCAACAGTTTCTGAAGTATAATGCCCATTCCCTCTCCTCATTCAAAAGTAACTGCATTTCCAAAAGCAGGGTTTGCAAGAATGACCTGTGCACAAAGAAAAGTTGTTCAATTTCTGAGGTGAGAAAGGGAAGGAGGGGGGAATAACTTTGTTGCTTTTCACAAATCAAACACAAAATAACCCCAAACAAACAAACAATAAAAAAGGCAAGTGAAAAAGTGACTACACAAGGTTTAGTGCATCTGACTGCTTGATTTGCTGTTACCAAGACAGCCTAAAGATACTCTAACAAAATTTGTGTTCTCAAAGCTGTGCAGCTCTCTTCATGAAATTACATGCCATCTGGAAACTTTAGAGAGATTAACTGCTGCAGGTAACTTTTCGCTGTACTTTTTAGTAAAGCAGATCTTTGATTAWGAGTTGCAGCCCGGATGTTAGAATTTTTATGTGATTTTTAACATTACAAATTTAGTTGTTCCTGTGGTCTGATGAATTGTTTGTGGGTGTCTGGACTACATACATAGTAAGCAGGTAATGGAATGCATCTATTATGGCATTAACCAGATATTGGATTCTAAAGGCTTCCAAACTTTTTAAGAATTTTTTTTTTTAAAAAGCAACAATGGAAACTTAGTTGTTTCAGTTTGGTGATGCTGAACCACCAAACAGCAAGAATTAACAAATTAAGTAACCTGACTTTCATAGGGAAGGAGGGGTTTTTTGATTTTTAAAAATGCAGTCCTAAGTAAAACCTATCACATGAACTTCAAATGATTTTGAAATATAAATCATCATTTTACCATTTTGTAACTGCTAGGAACAACAAGTTTATGAGGAACTGCATTGGAAACAACAAATAGATATAATTAATGAGCATATCAGAATTAAAAATATTTTCCTTATACAAGTTATTTAAATTTTAACACCTTAATTCTTACCCTTCTGTACAAAGCTTGCACGCAGTTTAAGTAAGATTCTGACCATCCTCACTACCAAAAGGAAGTGTTCAAAGCAAAGATTTGTACACACAATAAGCATTTTCAGATTAATAATCTATCAAAGGGAATAGTTCCTTCAATCAGTGGAAGAAGTATTTTAAAATCTTAAATCAAGGGCGGGGGGGACAAAGCCTTACATGCTAAATACCAGCTGTAGGTACCTGTATGTAGAATTGATAATTAAGGTAATCCTAACACACAAAACCAGCTCCCAGACAATGCTATAGCTGCTACAGTCCATGGCTTGCTCATCTGAAGTAGTGTCTTTGTTGCCACATTTTACCTTTGTTCCAATACATTTGTTTATTTCTGATGTGCAGATACACATTTTGATTGGAGCATATATCCAAGTCTCAACCTTTCCTGCTTTTGATTTTTTTTTCCTTTTACAGGGAGTTCTTTTTTTTTTGTCTCTTAAAACTTCACCATTCTGCGTCCCCAATGGCTTTGGAAAATACATAATCTCTTCCATTAAGATTCATGATGCCATCTTTGAGATGAAATTTCCATTTGTTTTTACTTCTGTGGATCTAAAAACAAGGCAAAAACATTCAATTATTGTTCTACATCAGAAATAGGTAATAATGCATAAGTAAACTACAAGGGGAAGAAAAAATGAAAATAGCTACTCGACATACATTACTAAATTATTATAAATACTGAATGCCACATGAGTCTTTAACTCCCTTAGGGACAATGACTCCACCACCACCCTGGGCATTCCAATATTTAACAACCCTTTCTCTGAGGACATTCCTCCCAAGTCCCAGACTATGTTTAATTTAAAACTAATGATAACAGAACAAAATTCAGTCTAAAGGTAGAGGAGTTGAAACCTTGAAAAAAATTTAAAAACCCCAATAAAACAAACCCCATCACATTCTGTAAGCACAGAGAAAATAAATACTTGTCATCTATCAAAAATCACATCTGAAAGAGCAAAACAACAYCAGATGACCAGATACTCAAAGAAAGCAAAAACTTTTCAGAAAGTTGAAATGCTATCTGAAAGAGAAGGTTATCATAAACTTTTGCAGATGTAACAAAAATGTAATTAAGATGGTCTAGAAAAAGTAAAAATTTTACMTAAGTCCTAAAACCAGGAAACCCTGGTGCAATTTTTCAATTTTATCAGGCATAGAAGTCTCACCATCTACCATTAGTGTTGTCGAAACTGTAACATAGCACCAAAACAGCTATGACCATATCACTCTACTAATTATTTGTAAAACAGAATTTGGTCTGTTCTAACTTTAAGCTGAAAAAGTAAGTCAGCAAATAAATGAACAAGGAAAGGTCTGCCTTATACACAGTACTTGTCCTCCTAAATGGCATTCCACAAAAATCCCTCATCAGAAGAATTTTAGCTACCATGAGGTTAGAAGGAGGGTACTCAGATGAACAAAAAACTGAATGAAGATTGAAAACCAAGGGTAAGAACAGGTTTTACAGCAAAATAAGTTAATTCCAGCAAAGATTTGTGCTGGTTGGAGTCTACATAGTTTAAGAGCTCACTAAGGTTCTGAAAAATGACCAATCATACTGATGATACAAAAAACCAGTTACTGAAGAGCAGCAGAACRGATGTTACTGCGCTAACTCATTGTGTAAGAAAACAATGGTTGCATTCAATGCATAACAATGGAGAAAAAAATCAATTTAAAATCACATGGACAATAAAAATGATGGGTTTGAATTAGCAATTACAAGTCAAGAATGAGATTCCAATGTTCTAAGACTTTTCCATGAGAATATAAGTTCTGTGTTCAGCGGGGCCAAAAGCAATATGAACTATTGAAGAACATTGCTACACCAGTAAATACATTGAAGKGTTCACCTGTGCTCCTCTGTAAACCTTCTCTACCCTTATAAGTAAGATAGAAAAATAAAACAGACCTGGAGAATGATAGTAAGAGCCAAAAAACGTTTGAACTGCTGTATAAATAACAACAAAAACAAAGTGCAGCTCTGATTTCAAAGATCTGACTGAGGAGGGTTATGATGACCTGGAGTATCATAAACAGCACCAAGACAGCAAAAAGACTCTACAGAACTAGGAAGTATCGTATCAAACGMATGGGTTTGAAAGCAAGGTGATCCTCCACACATCACACAATACATTTATGAAACTGCTTATCACAGTTTTCAAGGTTAGAGAAAGTTTTCAAGGATTCAAAAACAATCAAATTGATTTCTAACAAGCAGAGGAAAAAAATCCTCTGTGGGCCATTTGAGAAGAAGGCACTATCTCTTCCTCAAGCGACAGTTCACAGGATGGTAAAAAGCTCTACATATGCACTGCTACCTGTCTGCCCTTGTCTCAAAGGTCCAGAGGCAGCCACCATCAGCTGATGCAGGACATTAGGCAGAAAGGAACTGCTCAGATCTAAGCACCTTATGTACCTTTGAGACAAACAGAATCAGACAAACGATCGCTTGCTAAGAGATTAAGTCCTTTCAGAGCATGTGGCTGGAAGTTCATGATGGACACTGTTCCCTAAGAAATTCCCATTCTTAATTTTTAAGAGGGTGAGGAGTTCAGAGTCGTTCCTGTTGCTCAGCTTCAGCAGCTTCTAAAACACTTTTCTGACTGCTGTTCTGAGGTCACTCACTATTCCCTCACAAATGGCCTCAAAACAGTTTTGGATTATAGCCTGGAGGAAGACAGTGCTGGGGTGTAGATACTGTTAACCCTTATCTTAAATTCTACTTTGAATCTGATGACAAGTTAAAGCAGTCAAGCATAACTGAAGACTYGCTAACACAGCCATTCTTTGAAACATAGGAGCCTTTATTCAACCAGCTTACAGCTTTTCTTTTCTGCTTTAGAAAGGATCCTTATTCATTGTAGTCCAAYTAATCATGGATAGGAAAAGAAAAAATCCACACTGAATAATCTTTTTGTGTACTACCTCAGGCAAAAGGTGTCTGAAATTATCTAGACACATTTTGAAAGATTCCAGCACAGAGGTATCTTTGCATATTCCAGGGAAAACGTGATCCTCTGTAATGACTAAATTCTTGCAGGACAGCTCAGCAGAATTTAAAGCAAAACAAGCACAAACAATCCACACTGCCATTTTGTATTGCACAATGCGTAGCACAGAAAGACAATTATCCTCTGGTAACTAGTGTATCATTCAGAAAAGATATTTTTAGTGATCAAGGAACAGTTTTCCACAAGTCTAAATCCTGATGRCTACTTCTCCTCCTGTTCACAGCCACAATAAATGTATAAACTTATAACAGTTCATCTYTCCTGAGGCCAGAAGACTGCTCTTTTTTTAAGGGGCACAAAAAGATAGAATGAAAAAAAATAAAATGCACCCAAATTTTTCTAAGCTTTATTCATTCCCAAGTTTAGTACAAATATGGAACACAAACCTGTTTTAAAAACAATAGGTAATTCTTACATTTTCATTCATATTATAGTCTTCAGAGATCTACCTGTAGTTAGTCACTAAGATACTACTTAAAAATTATGATTTAATAGTAAAAACAGAGAAAGCAGAACTCTTGGATTGTTTTTGGTAGAGATTTACCTTATCATACTGGCACACAACAACATTTTCTGTATCAAACAGTTCTTGTCCTTCCTCATCACTCACATCATCTTCACTGTTCAGAGGCTCCTGAAAGAAATATATGCAAAAATTTGTTTGGCAAGATTTGAGCTGTTACTTTGATTTCTTACATGAGGCTACAGTGTCGTCTGTGAACTGACAGGACTTAAAATGCAGTTGAGGTGGGGAACATTAGGCTTTCCAACAGAATGCTGATGCTTCCTACCCTCCATCCTGATATGATACCCTTAAGAATTTTAATCTGAAACTTCAGTTTACAGCCCAGATTCTAAGCACTGCAGCCTTATGTCACCAGAACTAATCCATTCTTGCTCTTTCACTGTACATGTTCATACAAAAGTATGYAGGTTTGCATTTTTGTAAGCATCTAAATGGTGGAAAGGTGACATCAAATGTGAATAAGCCATGGAGTTTCATTTTAAAGGGCACATAAGGAGTGATTTGACCTTAAAAATAAAACTCCATGTTTGTTTTTCACATTTGATATACCCTAACTGAAAATAAATTTCAACATACACAGGAAGTTTTTGCAGGAGAGGAGGTGGGGGGAGGGAAAGTTTTGATATGATCTTGAATAAATACATACAAAAATGACTTCTCCAGATTTTCTAGAATGTGTTTTCATGCCCTTAAAAAATTACTTTCGGTTTTTCCTCTTTCTGATAACACACTGTTCAGCTGAAATCCGGTGAGATTTTCTCTCATGTGAATACCAAACATTTCAACAGCTAAAACAACCTCTACTAAATGCAAAACAGCATCATCCAAATACACTCCCAAATAGATAAGCTAAATGGAGGAGGTGCTAGTGAGAAGAATGTTTACTAGAGGTCCTAATTCCACATAAAGTAATGCTATGTTTAATGGATTTCAAAATCCTTAAGGAAGTGATCAACTCAAAGTAGCTGCCAATGAGCAAAGAAAGCAAAAACAACAGATTTCTGAGATGCTGGAAATGAAATCTTGGCATATTAAAAYCCCTCAAGAATGCTAGCACTAGGGTTAAGGGACACTTAATATTTATGCATGACAACTTAATAAGRTAACTATTAAAACATTCAAACTGCCATAAATGTTGAACAATGCAAGGGAAAATACGAACCCAACCTGTAATTTGTAAAAGAAAAATACTTTAAGACACCACTGGAAATATACTACAGAAAATCTGGTTATTTGCCAGTTTTACCTTTTTGCATGGGTGATACAGACTCTGAAATGCTGTTCACATTGGCATTTTAAATGGAATCTAAAATAACTGGAAAGGCTGTAGAGTAGTTTGGAAGCAATCTGGCAGTTCAAAATTAAGTTTAAACACAGATTAAGGGAGTACCAAGCTTCCTGTCTGAGACTAAGTATCAGTACATTTACTTAGGTAGAGAATGGGGAAGTGCTACTATTTCATACAGTTTCTTATTCTTGTGGCACTTTTTGGTGCAAAACACAAAAACTCAGTAAGAACAACTGACTGAAGTCCAAAACCAAGCCAACCCAAAGCCTAAATTAAACACATGTTATTAAGAATGCAACAGCTCACTCCTGTTTCTGTCTCCTTATTTCACCAAATCAAGGTCAGATGTGTTTCTAGAAAATGTTTTATAATCAAATTTGAATTCACAAGCTTGTTCCTGTGTAACAAAAAGCAATGGAATAGCCAGTGTGATATAYGTCAGACCACATCTGCCGGTGCCTTCAGTGAACTAAATATTGCTCTCCTTTTTATCAATCTTAATACCTTCCCAAGAGGAGCTGACCTTAACGCCCAAGTGGAATTGACTATTTCTGTTTGCTCATGAAGGTTTCATGATTTCATGACTGCCGTCTCCATAACATCAAAAATATTCCTATTGAAGTTTTTGAAATGGCACTGGTGACAGTTAACTTTTGCTGTGTCACTCACACCTACCCCTGCTGCATTTCAAGGTGCCTTGCTAATGCACAGTTTCCACAACTTCAATATTGGAAATAAAGAATCTAAAGTGCAAGGATAAAAGTTATGTTTTTGAAAATACTGAAACATAGTATTATTTTAAATAGATAGTTTTCTTTAAAATACCAACGAAAAAATTGAACTGAAACACMACCATAACATTAAGTTCACCTCTTCAACTTGGCCATCTTCACCCCCATCTTTTTCTTTCTCTTCCTCTTCATCATCATCATACTCTTCTTCCTCATCATCTTCTTCTTCAGATGATGTGTCTCCTGTTCCATCAACTTGGAGAACAAGGGGTGCTTGTGGTTGTGCCTGTTGTTGCTGTGGCTGCTGCTGACCAGCTGCAGGAATCTGTGCTTGAGCTGGTGTAGGGGCAGCCACTGTCGTAGGTATAACTTGAGTTTTATTTCCTGTAAACAGGATCTGTTGAGGCTGAATAATCACTCCTGTCTGCTGGGAAATCCCTCCGGGGAGAGGAGCCAAAACCTGATGGAATATCTTTGTTAGTGCTGTGCACGCTAATGTGACAGACTACCACATCACCGGCTCAAAGAAAACAATTAAAACATATCAATCTGACTTGAACTAATTAGAGAAGAGTTACAAATATTCCACCTATATCAGGTACATAATTTTAATCACATACCTTCTTTCACTACTTGGTGTTAATTTTCTGCATTTTGCATTGCTAAATTTAAGAAAAACATTTTAAAGTCTTTCCATTCTAAAACATGGGCACTACCACCCCGTCTGAGTTCCAAGCACAGCACTGGAATGTTCAAATTCAGGTAAAATATTATTTTAAAAAACCTTTATAAAAATATTAAACCTTTTACAAATTTGTAGCCATGCTAACTGTAGAACTGTGACATTATAACAATCTGACTATGCTAAATTGAATATTAACACAGTCTTGACATATAGTTGACCATGTAGATGAACAAAAAATCTTTCTGAAACATACTGTACTCACYACTAAAATAACCAAAGAGTGTAAGTTTTAGGTATTTTTTTATGCCTGTTATGTGACTCAGAATCATTTCAATTAATAATCACATTTTTACAAGTATGTAGACTAGCACTATGTACATAATGCAACTGTCATCAGGAGATGCACTAAAGAAATTTTAAATGGCAGCCAGTCAGTATTCGGCAAGAATAAAAGTGACATTGAAAACATTTCAAGATTGTTCATTTTAAAAATAAAAACAAAAACAACTACCAAAAAAMCCCCACCACACTTGGCACGACTTTCTCTTTTCTCCAAGTATACCATTTCTGATTTTGTGTTCTATTTCAACTTGCTCACAAAAATGCAAGCCTATTTAGTAATTGCTATCATGTTTTTTTCTTCCAAGTGCATCCTTCAAAATTTTTCTTTACCTGCTGAATAACAGGTGCTTGTACTCCACCAGGCTGCATTTGTGGTATAACCTGCTGCTGTAGGACCACTGGCTGCTGTGGTTGAATAATATACTGAGCTCCATTTGCAGTTCTAACTACTTGGAGGATCTGGCCTGTAGTAAAGTAAGAATCAAATTAATCAAATGTGTAAGTTCACTTTTTAAATTATCTTAGTTTAGAAGTTCATTTCCTGGAAGAAAACCAATGACAATTAAAAAAGAGAAACACTAAAAAGTAAGACCCAGAACGTCTCCCTCAAACCCTTAAAATTACTGTTTGTTCTGAATATTAAGAGAATTACCTGAATTTGTAAGTATCTGCTGAACTGGAGTAACACCAGCAGGGAGAGCCAATGTAGCTGCAGTGGCGGCAGCACTCTGAAATACAAGAAAAGCTTTCTATCTATAGACATAATATTGACACTGTTTCATCTCATAACATGCTGCCTGAACACATTTAACTTTTTACTGCTGTTTACAATGTTTGCACACAAGTTTCTGCAGCTATTGAAATGAAGGCATTTTAACTGTTCGTTATACTACATACAAAAATTACTTTATTTTCCTTCTTTAATAGGAAGAACACTGAAGCAAAATCACTTAATATCACACCCTAATGCAACTCCATGTGGTTTCTCTGTTTGCAAGTTCAGAAGGCAAACCTCTGCCTTCTCTGCTGATCGACTAATTCAGTACAACACTGCATTGCTCATGAGGCAATTTTAGTTACTTAGTTGTTTTTTCAAAGCAGCTAAGGCCTACAAATGTGAAGAAACATAAGGCACTGAAGCAATGTTTGCCCGTCTTTTTTTCACAGGGAGTAGCAATCAGGTTTGCACTTTTCTTCATTCTGTAAGTAACTTGCATTTCAAGTCCCACATCACACAGTTCCTCTGAGTGAATATACACACTGTGTACTGACTGTTCACAGAATGACTAATTTTTTTTTCTCAAGACAGCTGGTTTGAAGACAAAGTGGAACTCTCAATGCATACAACTTGCAAGAAAAYTTAATTCCAACACAATTGTGGGAGGTCCAAACACCAAAATCTGTATTAAGTCCTTTATTTGCAGAGGGTGATGGACTTCTCTAGCTTCAAGGACTCCAAGGATGGACTTCAAGGCTCCAACTTCAGCTGCCTATGGAAAAGCCTTCCTTCCCCTAACATAAGGCAACCATAGCTGATTACTTTTTGCTACTGAAAGTATTTAGATATTTATTACTAGGTAGAGTATTTCCTGTTGGGAAAAAAACAAGATCTCCCCATACTGACTAGTCAATATAACAGTTACAACTGCTAAGATTAGAGATAGCTACCCAAAACTAAAACATGCTTGTGTGCATCCTCACATCCCAGACAAAGGCAGCTGAATGAACTCTCATTACTCTCTGCCTTCCAAGATACTCAGTCTGTCAGATCCACTCTTTTATATCAATCTAAATGTTTCTAATAAACACAAACAGTATTTYCTAATTGACTGTAACTCTTTGCTGAACAATAGTTCTCTGTGTTACACAATTCATCCTCATTCTGACAGAAGTGGAGTTTAAAGAGGTTGGCGTRCTCATTTTTCCATACTCTGAAATAACTGAGACAGGACAAAAACCATTTAACTGTTGGACTTTTTAAGTTACAAACCCCTGTGAAATGGCTCTCAAACATATAAGAAAAAGGTGAAATGTATCTGTGCTCCTGGCTTGTGGGTAAATCATGCTATTTAAGTAACAAAGTTCAGGCTCTTTTCTGTAGCAAGATCAGCACCTAATGGAAAAGGCTAAGAAGGCTGTTCCAGCTTCAAAACTTGCTGCCTCATGAAACTTTGCTTCATATGCTTTTACTATAGAAGCAGTAAGAATGCGATGAATTCTGGTCATATAACACATATTGAACTTGTATTAGGGGTTGTTTTCAAGGCTTTGCAAACAATTTTACTTTTCTTTAGATTAAGCCAGGGTATTTAAAGCAAGATAAGATATGCAATATAAACCTCTAGAGATAGAGTACAAGAAAAGCTTATATGACCAGACTCAATTCTATATGCTGTTACAAAATTAGTGAATCAAATTAATATGACCAGCAAAGATCTACAYGAAATGCTAAATCATCTCTCATTCAACATTAACTTAAGTTTCAGAGCATTTAATGCTTTTTCCTGCATCTAGCAAATACAGTATGCTTGCATCAGTTAATGGTCATGTGCTGGTATATGAGCATATCATCCTGTAGATTCATACCAACAATATTCCAATTTCTGATTTTAAAAATGTTTTGGTTAGACACATTTAAAGCAGACAATCAAGTTAAGTGCTAGATGTGTTATCACAGCTGATGTTACGGATTACTGTTTCTAGAYTATGAGCGCAGCAGCAAAACTCAGAAAGATAGCAGATAGTTTTACCAGTGTGTCTTGAATTACTTCTAAGCATCTGATGACTAATATCAGATTTGTGTTTACTGCTTAATCAAARTAACTTACATAATGATAGTGTAAGCCTGTATAAACTTCTGTTTCTCTTACCATGCCTGATGCATTCATATGTGGTATCAGCTTGGAATCTGGCACAATAACCTGCTGCTGAGGTGCTAGAAACAAAAAACAAAAACCAAAAAAACAGCATTTAATGAAAAATACAAATTCTGCTCAAAATAACATCCAAGCCAGAGTAACTTAGGAAGACTATCAGCCAAGCATCAGCTGAATGTCTGAATGTCATCACAAATACTAAGCAGTCTCTGGTCTTACTAAGTTTTACTCTCAAGGCAATATTCAACAGCAGCTGAGGGTTGATATGACTACTTCATCTTTACAGATCTTATTTCAAGGGCTTCAGTTAGCTATTCTGAATCTAAGTAAAGCAAGACTGAAAATGTATTTCTGAAATTAAATGTATTAGTGAAATGTTGATAAAATTGATGATGTCCAATATCAGAGTTCTTCAAAAACGGAAACTGTAAACTCTTAAAACAGTCTTAAACAAGGATTATGACAAGATGAAGAGTAACAGGATGCTGCAGTTAGCCTTAGTTATGTGCCGTCAGCATAGCTGTAAGCTAATGATCTTCACTGCCTAATGCAGCAGAAGCAGAYGGAATGTGTTAAACCACCTGTCCCACACAAAAAAGCAGTTTTGATGTGCTAAAGGAAAGAGATAACGAAACTATACAAACAACCTGTTGATCATCCAGAATTGCATGTATCCAAGTCCGGAACAAAGAGGTTGTCACTGTTGTTGTCATTACCAGTGACAGTAAACTTGAAAGCRACAGAGCAATCTGAATGAATTAATGATTGACAAACTATCCTCCATCCAATTCTCCAACAAATGACAGTTAGGAGTACTAGGAATTAATGTTTCTGGAAAACATTCTGTGGTAGGAAGCCTCATAACCTTGTACAGAGACCTGAGGGCAGCTCCAGTGTTCAGGGAAATGAAGGAGGGCAAAAGATTACAGAAATGTCATGAACCTATGCAAGGACCACAGAAAGGACAGCAAGAATCAAAGTCGATCATCCTGATCCCTSCCTGGGACTGCACCAGGTCATGTGAAGAACTGCTATACCATCTCCAGTATGGAACAGGGAAGYAATTCATAAAACTGCATCTCTGTGATGACAGTGCTTTGATATCCKATTTTCACTTAGTCTCCATGCTGTCATTTGGTCATAAGCGTAACGCTGGGCAACAATAAACCAGCTTTAAGTGTCTTCCCATGGGCAGGATCTTCCCTACCCCGGGAGCACAGGGAATAATCTCCATGTTCCAGTGCAGCGAACGCGGTGCAGCAGAGTCGCGGCTGCTCCGCCAAGGGGCCRCCAGAGGGCGCGGTGAGCGACCGCCCCGCTGAGCCCCCGAGCCTTTGGAGCCGCCGTGTTTAATATTTAGAGGCCTTCAACTCAAAATTAATTTTATCCCAACACACAAAACTGATTTATGTCTAGCCAAAACACAAAGTACTATGAGAAGAAAACGAGAAACCAACACCCATTTTTCCCTTCTCCTCAAAAAGTGCCCCAAACCAACCACAAAAAAACAAACCAAAAACACAGCATGAAAAAAAACCAAAAACCAACAACTGACTCCTAGTCACATTAGTTCTATACCGGATGGAATATACGGTGATTGCGTTGGGCTGGTTCTGGGGGGAGACAGGGAGGGATATCAATTCATAGCTATCTTTTGTGCCTGTGACAACACAAGTTCTCTGATCCATGAAATCTGATAAGACTGAAGTCTGTGACTATACCGCAGGTAAGTATTTTATATCACTAATTTAATACACTGAAAACTCCTTCAAGYCTTTCATAGGCAGCAGATATATTTACTCAGCATATATGCAGTAAAATCCAGTAGTATTTATGTTAGTTTTCAAATGAAATTATAATTGCGGAGATTTTTTTCCTTAGATTATTAATGAGAAATACATAAGATGGTAATTACAAGAGACAATACTGCTATGCCTAGCTAAAATATAATTTTGTACAACCACATCTRCAGTGCATTCTTTTAAGACCTAAAAATACCTACATACACTCAGACTATTACAGAAGCTTTTTCATGTCGTAGCATTGAGTTATGCTAACCAATTATGGCTTTTTGAAATAATTTGCTCCTAATGACATTACTACCTCGTGACTAAACTGTCAACTGCCTATGTATATGGGCATGWATTTAGAGTTACTAAYGGAATTTTGAAAGTCATGTGYTCTGAAAACATGTTTTGTTGTAGGAGACTAAGAGAAGAATGCAGCTTTCCAAAAATCTTCTGAAGAATATGACTTAAATACCAAAATAATTTTCACCAACAGTTTTCTTGACCCATTACATAGAGGCAAGTAGAAAGACAAAGTTAGCCATAAGATAAGCACCCTGCCCTAGATTTAGAATATGCTAAGGAGCTGAGCTAACTTCAGAAATCTTTTTCCAGAGTGTTTAGAGATTAAGTCTGACCTTGTTGGGATGCTGGAATAAGGACCTGTTGTGGCTGAGACTGCTGCTGCACAGTCTGTTGCGGCTGAGGTGTGTGATGGTGGTGGTGATGATGCTGCTGTTGCTGCTGCTGCTGTTGCTGTTGTTGCACCTGCAATAAAAGCTGCTGCTCTTCTGAATGGAAGCCATCTACAGCCTTAGACTGCATCAGCTTGTTCTCCCACAGCTAGTTTGGAAAAGGAAAAAGAAATATCTGTGTAAAACTTCTACTCAACAGGATTTGTAACAACGTAACAACACTACTCCAAAATTTTTCACAGTTTATTTTGTGCAAAATGCCCAAAAGCCTTCAGGCAGAGACAGACAGAAGGTAACTCCACAGAGTTAAGAAAAGGAACTAAATATCCCATGTCAGTCCAAAATTCAGCATTGACATTCTTTCTTTTTTCCAGTGTAGAAGTTTCACAACCCTGACAGAGGCATGAATTGAGATAAACTGCTAACTTTAAGACTTCAAGTTTTCCACTTTGCTACATTTTTTCTTATCTATTTAATCACAAAAAATAAAATTAAAAAAAAAAATCTTTATTACAGCTTTCTTCAAGCCATTTCTTCTTAGAACTTCTCAATAAAAGTTGCTTAAAGACTACTGCCTCATAACACGTTTCAACAGATGCTACCAGTATACCTAAGATAATACTCTTTACGATCATACATATAGTTTCTACCACAATACCAAATTCATCTTCTGCAACTCTACAGCTCTTTATGACAGCTGCCATGTCTGCAAAGGACAGATACAGATGCAAAAAAACAGCTCTTGTAAAAAGACAGCAATACAAGTATTCTGTAACACATCAATCAAAAAGACTGCAGGTACCCTACGAYTCATGATTTTAGAGTTTGCTTGGGCTCCCTTCCTCTTCATTTTCCTTCTTGTCTCTTTAATTTTTTCTGACATCATTTGAAGAACAAGTCTGTGACACAAATACCAAAGCACATTTTTTATAGCGCTCACTGTGTTTCCACCAAGACAGGTCATGGTCTCATGGGAAAAGCCTTCACCTGTTTCTATCTAGTCAAATTCAAAATCTCCCACTCCATCCATTTTTTAATACTTCAAAAATACTGTGAATGTGGGACACCACACTMACTGAGGATGATGAGACAAAAAGTCATCTCTTTTCCCAGTTTTTCTTTTTGCTATTTTGTTTTGCCTTTTTTTCCCCCTGCTTTTTTCTCTCCCCCTTTGAAGGGCTTTTTTTACTTATGAAGAATTTGAAGAAAGCCATAGGAGACCCAGTAGAGGTAAGGTTAACATCTTGCCTTTATTTTGGACCTTTGGTTCAAACCCACTCCATGTAAAACAATTCTGAAACAGAGCTTCAGGCAAATGCGATGCACACAGTGTGATTTATTATGTACCAAACCCCAAAAGACAATACTTCTGCAAACAAACCATATATACAAAAATCTGACAATGCATCCAACAATGCAACTCTTCTTCAGAAAGACAGAAACATCAAGCAGTGCAGKCATTTTATTTTTCCTGCAGGGAAACACTAAAAACTGTCAGTCTCTAAAATRCACGTATTTTCCCCTTTTTTTTAAGATGCAGTGTTTTGGGGATCAAAATAACACTGCATTCAGATGATTGTTTTTATCAGATTAGGSAAAATAAACAAGGTGAGCAGATCTGTCTCAGAGCAGAGACAACAAATGCTCCTAAACAACAGGGCAATTCAAATCATATGGGGTGACAGATATGCAGAGTAATACAATGCTTAATTAACTAAAAATTAATATTTCTACTGTGAACAGTAGCCAGATTTGGAAACTAACTGCTGCATTGGTCTATTAGAAAGAAGTTTTAAGTTCAACTTACTGTTTTGAGTTCCATGAGAACTTGTTCGTCCACTCCTTCATCCAGAAAAACTTCTCTGACATCATTAATGACATCTTCAATTACAGACCTGTACAGTTTAGGCTTAAAAAAAACCAGCAACAAGTTAGCATTTCTTTAAAGAAAATCTGTCACATTAATATTAAAGTAAGATTTCCCCCCACAAAAAAACTGAGTTTCAGAATACACTGCATGTTTCCAAGTGACTAAAATATCCAGGAAGGTGTAAATCAGGAAGAACAGCTYTAACAAGCTGAAGAGGGAAAGGACTGCTTGCCATCTTTTGTGACATAACTGCAGTACAAAGTTACCAAGCCATGAGGAATATAACTTAAAACAGAGAAAAGGAGTTTGCTTTCTTTTTCTGCTTGCAAATGTAGATACTTAATATGCAAAAATACTTGGATATGTGCAAAATACTCCTGTTAAGGAACATTTAAAGTTTGAAAGTATATTAAAGACAGAAAAAGAAACTTGTTAGTGCTCGCYAATTCAACAGGTACCAACTATGGCTCAGAATGATCCTGAGCTGARAAACACCGAAGGTTCAAAAAGCTGGAAGGATTCATGTGAATGTCCTGTTCTTCCTTACATATCTGTTTTCAGAAACTCTTGAAGACAGGATATTAGGCTAGACAGACTTCTGTTTTCAATTGGTACTCATGCTTTTACATTTCAAGTTTTTAATGGGGAAACACTAAAAATGTGTTACTGTTTTATTACACTGCTCTCRCACCAAAATTATAAAAGATAAAGTGAATTGTCTGTTCACTTTAGGTTGCCAAAAGAGATTCTGGAGCCTCCATTCCTGGAGACTCAACTGCCATCTGGACATCATCCTGAGCTCTAAGTGGCCCTGCTTATGCAGGGAGGTTGCAAGAAGACCCTTCCACATTCAACCATTTTGTGAATTTTAAAAAGAAGGTACAATTTAAAACAGAGAACACTTACCAATTAAAGCACAAAATTTAATTCACAGAACCACATGAGAACTGTACTATGCTCGTGCTGTACCTTTTAAACAGTAAAGCTTGGACCTATCTTTGCATCTGTGATTCTCAGTGAGGTTCTGGGTTTAATTATCTGGACTATCTAATCCCAAGGTAGCACTACAAGCCATATGGTTGATCAATCTTGCAGGCTGTGAACCATATACACTTCACTGACCAAGGCTGCTCCTTGGGCTGGGTGTACACCAGTTTTAAACTGATCAGAAAGCCACAACTGGCTTTAAACCATCATTCTCTCAGCCCCATTGCTTAACACCCTTAAGCAATAGATCCTGAATGATGCCACACACATTAGGTGTGCTGTATATATGCAAAACAATCATCCTGTACCAGCGCCCTGGGTTTGGCACTCCAGGAAGGCTGTGCCTCCAATGCACACACAAGAAATCTGGGCCAAACACAAGCAGTTAAGTCAAGAGGTGCTGGAGCTACAAAAATTTATTGCATGCATTGAAGTATTTATTTTATGCAGACRTTTGCTTAATGCATTCCAGAGTGTTAAATTTGTTGCAGACATGCTAAAGATTGTATTGCACATATTATGGAACTGTTACACCTAAATTACGGAATAATGTAGGGAGACTAGTAGCACATGATTTACTAATCCAGGGAAAATCTGAGTGGCCAAAAAAGCACAAAAAAACCAAGTTGAATATCTCCAGTTTTTAATTGGTTGGGGGGGGGGGAAATAAAACTTAGGAAAATGCATTAAGATTGCAAGGGGATAAAAGAACACATTTGAAACCTGGAAATAAGCAGTATGATGGCTGCTCAGTGCACTATGTCCTTACTATTTAAAACAAACTCCACACTGGGACATGCTCGAGTTATGCATCTTCCCT
>NW_026623232.1:8006943-8011862 GCF_030028575.1 Malurus melanocephalus
GTACCACTCTGTTATTGAACACATTTCAGCTTTAAAACATGCTGCTGCAAATCAAGTAGCTGAAATGTTATCATTCATCCTTTTGTTACTTGCCTTTCAAAAAAAAAAACCTAAAAATTTCTGGCTTGAGGTATCAAGGCAAGTTTGCCATCCTTGACAACTACATTTACAGCACCTACATCCACAACTTAAAGCTCTCTGAAAGAAACAAAACATACTACACTGCATACTCACTTATCCAGGTTTCAGGTACTGTGCTAACTGAGCTTATAAACACTGAAACAGGCTTTCAAAGCCAGACCTCCCTTGAGTGCTAATATTTTAAATCTATGTAGTAAGTAACTCAGAAATACCAAGCCCCATTAACAGGATTATTTCTCCCCTTAATTCRTAACAGATGTAAAAAGGCATTCTACTCAATATCATTAAGTCCTATTATTTCTATAATTAAACAAATTGCATAAAGCTTAAATGATTCAACTAGCACGGAAATACTACTTAACCTATTCCACATATTGTTCCTTATTATATTAAAAGCATCTGTTCCTTAATGCCAAAACCACTTTCTGCAAATAAACATGCTTAACCTCAGGCACCTAAGTTAATTTATTTAAGTCAAGAGAACTACCTGTATGCCCCAAATTACACTCAAACTTTCCGCAGGATGGAGGGTGCATTTTCTCCTTTAATACTCCTCACCCTAAACTACCTTGTATTAAGTCTACTTTTCTAATAAAACAGATTTTACACCAACAGTCCTTAATAATTCCCAACAGTAGATACTTCCTCCTATCTCCACAATCAGGTATTTTTGTATGTTTTATTCGCAAAGCCTTGTGAGTCTATAGAGCCCTGTAAGAAAGATATTAATGTTCAGATACAACAAACTGACTCTACCACCCAACAGTTTGCTTGGGAATTTCCTTTTTTCCTATGTAGGTAAGAGAAAAAAAAACAAATTCAAGCAGATATTGGTTTCTAGTGTCCAGCATTAGCTTAGCAAGACCTCAGAAAGGCAGGTTAAGAGAACAGATGTTTACTCTGCTGACACAGGATCCTTCTGCACTACTGCCAACAGTCCAAGGGAGCAGGTAAATCCCCCAAAACAGAACAGCCCTGCAGGGGTGGAGTGAGCAGAGTGTCATGCAGGCTAACAAGCCCACAAGCAGTCTGTACATGCACGYACATCTCTCCACAAGAGCCTCACAGTGCACTGGATCTCAAAATGGGTCASAATTTTCAGACTCTGTTCTAATCACTCAGTAATATACTCAATACACTCATGGCTCTGTGATTAGGAGAAAGAAAAAAGAGAACAAAACATTTGCGCACTTATAATGAAACAGTCTGTCTGATTTTACCTATAYGCATTTACGTAATACTCAGAAAAATCCTGTCTGGTTGAAATTCTCTTTTGGACACTCCTACTGAACATCCAGCCCAGGTGAATGCAACATCTCCTACAATGGGGGCAGCAATGCCTTCCAGATATTTGCAGTGGAATTTTGAAGAGTATCACAAAATGCTCTTTTCCTACCCAAAAGCAGCATATCTAGTAAAATACAAAACGGTTTTAAGTTCCAGGCTTTRAAAGAAAGCACACTATCTTGTTTTCAATATACACAAAGTGTTGGCTTTCAGCATTATTTATATGATSCTGAAGCTGTTTATATAAGCCATCTAAGACTCTGGAGATGAATGACTAAACTATTTTCATACACTGCTTACTCAAAAAATAAACACACTAATATAATTACTGAGTAAGTCAAAAGATGGGATAGCAGGTGAGCTTTTCAATAAGTTTCTGCAGTCAGAGAAAGCAATAAGAACAAATGAAAACCCTAAAGATTGCTATTAAAATAATTGTGCTTTCATCTGTTGTATATTAAAGKGCCTCCCTCATAAAGAGTAAACTGCTGTAAATGTCAAGCTCTTTTAAGAGCAAAATACTCAAATCACTCTTCAATAAACACTATTCCAACCACTTACTACAGATTAAAGACAACAATTAAAATTCCTGATTTATTAGATACAACCACCAACACAAAGAAAAGACGTGAAATCTACTATTTTCCCCTCTGGGAACATAAGGGAATGATTATATTCTACTTTCTCTGTGCATATTGWAAAGAAAACTCTTGAGTATGGTGACACTGCAACACACACACTCCAAATCCAGGAGCAACCAGCAAGCTATTTTAAGAAATGCCACATGCCTTTGGGGGCTCACACTTCCTACATTCCTTACGCTTCAAGGGTACAAAAACTGCAACCTTTTGTAATTATTATCACAACACTTGGGATTTCAGTAGTTTGGGTTTTCAATAACCAACACGTTATGAAGAGACAGACCACAGCACCCTTTGTCCAGGTGACAGCAGTTTGTTCCTGGTTGCTCCTGCAGCTCTTTCTGAAACGTTGCTGGCTTTCTCCCAGCTGTGCAGTTACTGCTGTAAGCGGCCACRAGAGTACACTGTAAAGGTAACTACTTCTAGTCACAATTACATCAAAGATATGCACAGCAAKAGGTAACACATACTATCTACACTGCAAACGTTATAATTTGAGCTTCTTTATCTTGTTGGGGACTTCTACAAATAAATTACTTTATCACCTSTAAAATCTTATACTAAATGTAACTGTTAACATCTCATATTTGTCCTTTATTACAAATAACAGATTTCCAGCGATTCAGATTTGATCAGATGCTGACATGATGCTATTGATACTTAGGCTCCAAGTCCAGCTTCCTAAAGTCACGTGGTTGCAGCATTTCAACATATTCCTACTCATCTTTGGCAATGTAGGTAAGCAATGTATTTCTTGCTACTGAATGAGATCCAATTTGACAAAATTGTAAGATTTCACTATTTAATTGAAAATTAGCCTAAAGCAGGCTCATTTTAAGCTTGGCTTTTACTACTCCAAACACAGTGTTCAAACCTTTCAAAAGAACTTCCAGTTCAGAAATACAGTGAGAGAAAGCAAGTCGTAATAAATTGTTGAGTCAAAAATATGTACAAGTATTCAAGAGATTATTCAATGTATGTACTTTTTGCTACTCAGTGCTACCTTGGTTGAGAAAGAAAAGCAAATTCTCTAAATTTCCTACACAGAAATAAATCCTTTTCTTACAATAAACACACAAAGCCAGAAATTTATAAACACAAGGACAACTATCAGATTCAAATCACACGCATTCAATACGCATCCTGCAGAGTAACTGCCATCTATGTAACAGCTGACTACTTTCCTAAAATTTTCTAATACAGAAGCTGACAAAATATCAAATCAAAGATGTTTCCTTGCAATTGCATGAACCTAACTCACAGGCAGGTCTATAAAATTTCAGATTTGGAAAAGAAAACTAAGACGCTTTGCATTTTCTTTTGTGTACTTTGCAGTATACCAAACACTGTAATAAAACCAAGTATTGAAAATTCTAAAACCACTGCTCTGCCTGGACTGCAAAAATATATTTGTACATTTTAGGCACCAGAAACACAAAAATCCAGCATCTGCAGCCCACGACCCATACATAAAACCTGATTATTAACATCACTTTTGGGGAAACAGCTGTAGTCAGACCTTGGCAAAGCGCCATAAAATAAATACCACAACTCTCCTTGATACACTGGGTAAGAACCGTTTAAATTCTCCTTTCCCCACGGAGCAGAAAAGCTACTTTGAGGACTTTACAGAAGCACAGGAACGTGTGTAAGCTGCTCGCCAGGGACAAAAAAAACCCCAAAGCCTAAACAAACAAAAATCCCACACTAAAACCCAAAATCAAACAACAAAAATAAAAATAAAATTAAAATTAAAAAAAAAATTTAAAAAAAAGGAAGAAAAAGGTAAACAGATTCAAATGCGGGAGATGAAAACTGTCTTTGTGCAATGCGTAGAAGCAAAGGAAAGCCCATTTACACCGACTAGGAGACACCCTCGCCCCCGCAAAGCACCACTGCTCCGCAGGCCGGTGGCGACAGGGACGGGCAGCGCGGAAGGAAGAGAAACCGGTGGGAAAGGCCGGTCGGGATCCGAGGGACAAGCCGCCCGTCTGCCAGCCTCCGCCGCGGACGCATGCACCTCCCAGCCCGCGCTCCGCGGCTCGCTCCCTATTTAAAGGCTGATGTGGTGTTTAAATGGAGAGGCGGTGACGTGGGGCTGGAAAGCACCTTCCCATCCTAGCAGAGTCTATATTAGAGAGCGGCAATAGCGCTATATAAACAGGGCAGCCACAGGGAGGAGGAACACAAGGAGCAGGGAGGCAGAAAGGCAGGGGGAAGCCATGATGGATCTGAGAGCCACAAACAAGGGGGCCGAGCCCGCCGCCGGGACGCCGGGTTTGTCTCCTCCAGCGCTTCGGGGCGGGGGTCGCGGCCGGGGGCGCGCCGGGGAGCGGAGCGGCGGCCGGGGGGGCTCGGTGGCAGCGCAGGTCTGTGTGACTGCTTGTTGCAAACCTCTGTGAGTACAAGTGCAGCAGCGAGCCACCCGCCAAGGTGTAGAAAGCACGAGAAGGGACCGGGGGAGAGGTCTGGGGCTTTTTTTTTTTTTTTTTTTTTTTTTTTTTAAAATAAATACTGCCTCGCTCGCCAGAGTTGAGGGCTTTCGCCCAGCTTTAGCCGATTCGGCCGGAGTGGGATAAGTGCTTTTCAACCATCGTCTCCTTCTTACAAAGCAACATAAAATGGCTCCAGCGGAGCCCGGGCGGGCTTCCCCGACACCGCAAAACCGAAACCTGGCTCGGGCGCCCCTTCCCCTCGCCTCGGGGCGGGCGTTAGCGCCCGCGCTCCTCCGGCTCTCGCCCCTTCCCCGGGCGCCTCCCGCCGGCGGCGGCGGCGCCCCCCGCCCGACGGCCCTTCCTTCCCTTCCCCGCCGGACCCCCGGCCTCCCCGCGGGGCCGCCCCCGGGCCGCC
>NW_026623232.1:8011983-8013005 GCF_030028575.1 Malurus melanocephalus
AGTTGGCTGCCGCCGCGGGGGCGAGGCTGCCCCGCGCCCCCCGCCGCCCCTGCCCGCCGGGGGGCCGGGACCGCCCGAGGGCAGGCGGCGGGAGGGAAGGGAGTGCGGGGGAGGGGGCGGCGGGCCCCGCCGRCCCCCTCCTCCCGCGCTGCCCCCGGGGCCCCCCTCGCCCCCCGACCCGGTCCTTACCACGGGGTTTGTGTTAGTCGAGCTCGCCATGTCCCGAGCCCCCCGGGACGCCCCCAACCGCAGGGGGGGGAGTCGCCCCTAAAACAATAAACCTGCCCGGCTGCGTCCCCCCAGCGCCCGCGCGTCCCGCCCCGGCTGACGGGCGGCCCCGCGGCCTGTGCCGGGCTCGCTCGCGGCCCCGGGGCTGCAGCCGCCGCGCTGCCGCCTCGCCCCTTTATATAGCGCGAGCCGAGCGCTGCGCGAGCGGCCGGCGAGCGGGGGACGCGGGCGGGGGGGAGCGAGGTACCGCGAGAGCTGCCGCGAGACCGCGCCGGGCCCACAGCGGTCACGTGGGGTGCCCCGCCCTCGCCGCCATGACACCTACCGAGGCGGAAGTGGCTGCTCCGGGCGGCCCGGCTGGGCCCTACCGAGGCGGAAGTGTCTCCGCCGCTCTCCGGAGCGCCGCCCCCGCCCGGCGTGTGACGTCACGAGGCGCGCGCGGCAAACGGCGGCGGGAGCGGGGCGGTTSCTGGTCTCGCGCGGGACAGCAACCCGGGATATTTTAGTTTGGAAAAGTCCTGTGAGGCCATGGAGTCCAACAAAGGCCAAACATCACCGTGTCAGCTAGACCAGGACACCTGAGTGTCACGTTCAGTTTTTCCTTAAGCACTCCCATGGGTGTTGACTCCACCAGCTCTCTGGGCAGCCCATTCCAATGTCTAACCACCCTTGATGCGAAGAAATACCTCCTGATGTCATTCATACCCCTTCTCTTTTCAAAACAAGGCATTGCATGGCTACGGTTTCTACCCTGGAACCCCGTCCTAGTTTTTCAGCGTGCTTGCTAAATAGTT
>NW_026623232.1:8013025-8017022 GCF_030028575.1 Malurus melanocephalus
GGCATAACTCAGTCTGGCATCGTGCCCCTTTCCATATTTCACCAGAATGCTACCCCAGAAGGCGAGATGTGTGTGCACAGCCCTCTCACAGTTTCTCAGGCACTAATATCCAGTTGTGGCATAGCACTGCAAACCCCTGAGTGCCTCTGACGAATATTGCAGTGAACAAAATCAAGCCCTCATGAGAAATGCCCCATTGAGCCAGACTAATGGTCCATCTAATTCATGGCAATTCAGCTGCTGCTTGGGGAGTCAAGCGAGTTGGCCGCTTCCTGAAGTCTGTTCACCTTGGCTGCCTGCTGCATGGCTGCTGGGGGATTCTGCTTCATTTAGCATTTTGTCAGACTGGAATAACGTACATGCTTGTGTATAGTGCAGCACTGATAGTCTGGGGAGCATCAGAAGGATAAACTACATTAACAGCATTACTTTTATAGTTATCTGCATTTATCTGCCAGCATTCTCCTTTGCTGATGAATCTTACTAAATTCAATCTTATTTGTGTTTCCCTGTCTTTCTCCCTGAGGTTTCTACCACTGACARCTCAGGGTTTAGCAGGTTTAGCAATAATGGCAGCTGTTCTGTTGGGTGAGCACTTCTGTTTTACCTATTGTGCTGTCTAGACTTGAACCCCGTAGAGAAGGACATTACATCGAGAGCAAAGATGATGATATTTGGGTAAACTTTATCTTTCTATGCAAAAATCATGCCAAAAATGGGATAGTGTAGGGAAAAACCCATTGGTGCGCAAAATCAGATGCTGATCCTTGGTGTGTTAGAGAAGGAAATAAAACAGGAAAGTTCCCACTCAATCGTAAACACAATCATATTTTTTTCTCTACTAACTGAGACAAACCATCTTTTACAGACAACAGTTTGCTCTCAGAGACACACAGTCTACATTGAGTGCCCTGAAAGKTTCCTGTCCTGTCCAGAAGCATCCCTTGCTTCTCCTCAGCAGAGCAAATGACTTACCACTGCAACAGGAGCTAAATTAATACAAAGGGTCTAGGAGATGGGGTTATTTGTAGTTCATCTTCTTTGTAGTCTGTCATGGAACTACTTCTTTTGAAAGAGAGATTTTTGAACCAATGAGTAGGAAGCTGCAGAGGGTGGGGAAGGAAGAAATACATTTTCCTCAGTATGATTTTTGGGTTGACCACCCTTCCATTTTAAAGTTCTTGGCAAGTACTGATGGGTTGTTCTACACAGCACATCTTTCAAGAAGACATTTACAAAGAAATAACTGATGTATAAGTATTTGCTAATGAGGGAGGGGTCGGACACATCACACATTTCTAGAATCTAKAAAGTCTAAGTGTCTGTGATTACCAGAGAAAACCACCAGCTAGCAACTGAGCTGGAAAAAAGAACTACAAAATCTTGGTGCTAAGTTTAAATATATTCAATGTAAGTTGCAATCTTAATTTTCATTTGTCTGTGTTGTTTGTTTTTTTTTTTTAGGTTCATCTGAAAATTGTAAAAAAAAAAAAAAAAAAAAAAAAAAAAAAAAGAAAACAAACCTGAAACTATTCTTCTGCCTCCCAAGAACAKACCATGAGTATGCCTGATCTACACCTGGAGAAATCACTACCCAATCAGTATCAGCATGCACTCATTTTTCTTTAAAATAATTTCTGATCATGCAGTGAAAAACAGAGTACCTAGAATGAAGTGTTGCTGAAAACAAGTTTTGTTGATCACACTTAGGTGTGACTTGTGATCCACTTCCACCTGAGGRGGGTGGTCAAGCAAGGAAAACAAAAATTGGTCTTAACTATATTATAGGATGATAGAATGAAGCTCATTGTCTGCATTCCTTCCATATTTGTCATCATTGTCTTGTCCACATTACCAATCTGCTCTTGTACTGGTAACAGCTTCCATTTCAGGCCTGAAGACAATATACAATTTTCACCCAATATATTACTCTCTTACCTTAAAAATGTACAAAACCATTGAGCACTTTTCAGAAGGCTTTGGCAGCACAGTAGTATTATTTGTCAAGGAAGTAAACCTTCTCACCCAACCTCTTAAATGGCATGTTTCCAGAAGAGGAGGTAGACATTTAAACTTTGAATTGCAATAGCATGTGTTAAAGCATAAAACAGGAACATACACAGAACTAAGGCACGCTTCTTGAAGTTATGTTCACACATTGTGACATTAGAGCTTATTTTCTCTTCTAAGTGTGTCTCATTGCTTCCATTCACTGTACCAAAGAGAGACTATAACCTTAAATAAAATGTGGGAAATTTTGTTTGTTTGTGAGGGGTGGATTTTTTCTTTTTTCTTTTTGTTTGTTTGAGGTTTTTAAGCGTCCATACAGAGCTAAAAACAAAAATAAGTGGCCCAAAACACAATCCAAAATATTTGTCACAGGCAGAAATTAACAGCAGATACATCATACTGAAGCTTTTCTGGATGCAAAAWGTCCCCCAGAGTCAGAACCAATGCTGATACATAACAAAACTTAGGCAATACGACTTTCAGTGTTCAGGTATTAAATAAAAATTACCTAATTAAATGGTATAAAATACGTACATTAATTRACATTCTCCTAACAGCCAGCTCACCATGGTCTAGTTACTGGWAACCAAAACCAATAAACATGTCCCTCTTGTCTTCAGCAGTGGGTTTTCCAAAAAAAGTTTTTTTAGCAAAGCATAAATTGAATCAAATAGYTTGCATCCCTTCTGTTGAAAGGCCTCTCTGTTTTTCTCGCTGGATTTACTCTCATGTCTAGAATTTGAAGCATAGCAAAATGCTTTACCAGAGTACACTGACACCAGTTTAAGGGTCTAATTTATGTACAGTTCAACAGCCCTCCTCACAGCCCACACAGCTAAACACTGTCATTGTGAAATACAGCCTTGTMTTTTGCATCTCCTGATCTTGTAGAGGGCAGACAATGTTTCACTGCAGTCTTGTCTTTGAAGTGCAGGAGTAGACAAGGCCTTCAAGAAAGTCTTGCTACACATGAAGCTTTTATTTCATTATTGGATTTGTAGAGCCTCAGGCCTGCTCTACTCTTTCCAAATACTGAAGCCAAGTAGGAAATACAAATAATTTTTCTTTTACATACACTGCCAGAATACATACAGTTTTTTGAAAACAACTTATATATACACCATTCTCATTAGGGCGTGTCGAAACTGGAGAATAAAACTATGCACTTAATTATCCCATCAGAGTCACATAGCTACCAACACTAGAATTCCGTCTTCCCTCCCCAAACAAAATACCCAAATTACAACTACACAGAAGCCCACATAAGCAGGTCACCGGCTACTATTCATTACTGTAGCTCTTTCTGTCCCCATCTTTTTTTTTCCACAGATCTCTCACCCTTTCAGAGACTGAAGAACAGCGCCACAAAAGCCAGACTTTCTTCTAAAGCTGCCACTAACAACTGCCCAAGCCTGTCCTGTCAACGCTAGGATTTCTCCTCTAGCAGAATCATAGTTCCACAGCTGACTTATAGACCAGCTCCATGTCAGATTTTGCAAAACGGTTCATTTCCTAGGGCCACTCGTGCCTCCTCTGCTCAGGGAATTGATTTTCCTCAGCTTCCCTCAAGGAATCCATTCCCATGTTTGCACCGTGGTCTTTGCAGCAGTTGTTCGCAGGGACTGAMCAGCTACAGGTGGACGAGACAAGCAGCTCTGTTCCAGGCTCTTGCCATGTGCTGCAGTTACTTTACACCTTAGCAGAGGTTTTGGCGTGGTGGATTTTGTGGACCAGAGATGGTGATTTTTTTTCCGTTTTTCTGCTTGACAAAAGAACACTTAATTTGCAAAGGCAAAACTTAATTGAGACATTGAGTCAGTTTTTCCCACGACCCCCGAGTATTCAGTGATAATGAGGATTTCAGGCATTCGTACTTCCTTCCCATACCGCTGTGTGCTCGTTCTGTCTCTGTGCCACCACGCTCTGCTTTTGCCGTTGTGCCAGTTCCTTGCTGTGCCTTTTTTTTTTTTTTTTTTTTTTTTTTTCC
>NW_026623232.1:8017043-8132457 GCF_030028575.1 Malurus melanocephalus
ACACTTTTTTTTGTCTCTCTCTTTTTTTTTTTTTTTTTTTTTTTTTTTTTTTTCCCCTCCTGTGCTGGCTAATTTTTAACCTGGATCAGTTTCCTGATCTGGTTCATAGGGCAGCCTTACAAAAGACGTGTTAATGCGACTGAAAGAGCTGACAGGAGTAGAAATAAGTGACCAGAGGAGGAAATGCTTCAAAACAACATTGTTGCCAAATGCTTTGTCATGTAGAAAAGTCTCCAGGCTTCCTTTTATTGACGAAGAATTGGCCATTACTAAAATGCACACCCCGTTTGCTGTTATCAAGCTCTAATGCTTGTAGCAGGAAGATTAGCGGTCTTGGAGGATACACCATACCTTTATTTTTCATGTGTGCATGGTCAACATAATGCTGAAGTCTCCACAAACTGAATGATTCATAATTTGAATGAGTACCAATTCTTAACTAGCTAAAAAAAGTCCCTAAAATTCTGAAGGTTAGAGCTTCTCTGAAAGGATGTGAGGTAAAGGATTGCCTCTGAGTTACACATTCTGCATCAGTACCTTGCTGAAGTGGTTTTTAAGTAGCAACATTATTCACTCAGACTCTAACTGTTATGAATCACAGCTGCTCAGCTGTGATGATGTTCCAACAACAGCCAAAATGTTGCTGGCTCTGATCCATGAAACCAAACAACGAAGAAGTCAGATAACAAAAAAATCAGACTTAAAATACCAATTAGTCTCCTTACATGCAATGTCCTACTTTACTGATCCAAAGCAGAGCTGTACCWAGCATGCTGATAATTTTTTTTTTCACTGATTGCTGCCATATAGTCCAGCCAGCAGCTATGATGTGCAAAAGTTCACAGCAGAACGGAATTAACTTTAGCAAAGTTATTTCTGATATATACAACCATCAGAGGGTGAAATATCCATGGAGAAAAATTTGCAGAGTGACCTATATAGTGTGCCATTGGAATCCTTAAATTCCTCAGGCTCTGTGTGGTGACCTAAGATAGAGTAATTCACGTGGGGTGTGCCAGAATACAAATACAGTGTAGAACTGTGTCGTGGTGCTGGTCTGTGCGAGTGATAACCCTGTGATTCCTTCAGAGGGTGTGTGTTTGTGTGGCCTCAGTTTCCCTGGCCCGGCTGGCACARTGGGACACACACACAGGCTGCTGCTGCCAAGCACAGTTGTGCTCTGGTGTGTTTTACTCAGTAGTTTGTTCCTCAGCCACCCGTTCCCGTGTCCGCTAAAAATGCTTTTGTGCAAGGCGGGTTTGCTCCCCTTCTGACGATTACTGCCTCTCACTTAATATTTCTGTTCCTTTGTGCCCCAGTGAGTCGCCTTGCAATCCACACCGGCTTCGTAGAGCTATTTAAGGGAAAGGAGTCTACAGCTTTCATGGAAAAACAATGGGTGTGTCCTACCTACACTTTGCAGCCTCTTCAGAGGTGATGTGTATCCCCTCTATCCCCTCTGGGATCCAGTATGACAGGCGTCTTTTTTTTTTTTTTTCCCTTTATGAATCTTAGGGGTTTTTTCACAGGACGGGGTGGAATTTGCAGAAAACCTCTGCAGTTCAGTTTTGGCTGAGTTCAGTCTTCCCACTGAGGAACAGTGAAGATAAACTCAGCTGGAACAAACCTATGGCTTATGAGCAGTTAATGTGGAGTTCTCATTCTGWGGCTAATTATCTAATTGCAAAGCTGCACTCAGTGGGAGTGGGAGAACTGCTGGGCAGCTGGAGTCCCTGGCTTTGAGAGAAAGGAAAACAGCAGGAATGAGCCAGGCCAGTTCATCCTGTAATGGAGCTATAGGACCCTGAGCATTTATTGCCATTCCTAACCTGTGACCCATTTCCAGAGCTCTTCTCTGCTCCAGTCTTCATGGTAACATGTTTAACCTGGGAGTCTTTGGTGTACCAAGATTCTGACAGCTGCAAACGTGTACAAAAAATGGGAAGCTGCGCTTACAGACTGGAGCTCACGTTTTCCCTCAGCTTCTACCCTGCCTTGCTGCTTTGGTCCACTCCAGATCCTCCTAGGTTTGAATACAGCCTGCTGACATCCCTACTGACATCTCATCTCCCCAAGGAGACTGTGCACAGTCGTAGTCAGCATGGCTGTCTCTCTGTTGAAAGGAAATATTTCTAGTGAGGCATCCCATCACATCTGCAATATCTGCACGATTTTATGGTGTGAGCAGAGCACCTGCTGAGCAAAAAACAGAACTTTCAGTTTACTGAGTTTTTAGACAGCTGCATTTTTGCTGGAGAGACTGATCCATGCTCTGGCCTGTCTGTTCAGAGGCAGACACACTGTTAACAGTTAGGTTGGGAGCCAATGCTGCCTTTATTGGACGTGCTCTGTAGGCAACAGGGATGATTTTTCCCAAGAAGTTCTAGCTGTCACTGCAGCCAGCCCCTGGTAGTCTGTACTTGGAGCTCAGCTGGGCTCAGCTCCCATGAATGTTTTCAYTGGCCAGCTGTCAAGGAGGTGCTGATGGGTCTGATCTAATGTGAAGCAAATGAGAGCACCTTCAGAGCCAAAGGGATAAAGTCTCTATCCACATAACCCAAACACACATAAATACATGAGTGGTCAAAGCAAGTCCCTTGTCCTGCTGCCAAAGCCAGACGAAATTGGAGATGAAGCTGGAGGATGCAACCAAATGGTGTAGAACTAGAAAGCCACCTGACAAAGCCAGATGACCAACAGTWCAGCTTGAACTGTGCAGCTTTTTCTCTTTCCATTACTGTAGACTTCTGCTGCAAATGTTCATGCCCGTCCCACTGACTTTCTAGCTATGGCTTTCAAGATAAAATTCACATCTCTTTCTGAATGGTGTGTCAGGCTAAAATGTGCTATACCGATATCAGCATAAATTGCAAAGGAATGAAGAAGGGCAYAGAGCAGGCACACTCAAGGTAAGTCATCCTGCAAATGCTGTAAGTCTGCTAAGGATTTGAAGGGAGAAAGTGTTCTTCTGGGTTTAGGACGCAAAGAAGGGACTTAGATCTGCTTTCAGCTCGGGCTTTATCATTCCAAGACATCCATTTAATGCTATCTTAATATTCCTATCATATTAGAGGCACCATCCTTTATTTAACTCTGCAGAGAACTTGATTTCTTAATGTTTGAAAGTAACTGTAATATTTAAAATGGAAGGTGATAGGAAAGAACAAAGTAATATCCTAAAATATATAAGCCATGAGTTTTTGCACGACCTGAAAATATCCTGTTCCCTGAAGCATCTTAGTATCTCCTAGGTGGAGCTCCTACATTTGGCTGACTTGAAACTGGACATTCAGACCCAATTACAAAATGTAACCAGCCTGAATTATCACTGATTTTATAAAAAATGTTCAATTGTTCCCACATGAATGTGAAAAAGAATCTCTTAGGTAGACTATTTTTTTTTTTTTTAATATGGAAGAATCCAGACATAATGGGCTTTTTTATTAAACTTAAGGAGGGGACATATCAGGAAGGCAACTATCATGAACTCTCATGGTGGGACTGTGAATGTTTCTTTTCAAGTCGAAAGTAAAAGATATAGCCACAAGAGGGAGGCAGAACTCCTATGGCAGTATAGTAACCCCAGCAAAAAAAAAAAAAAAAAAAAAAAAAAAACAATCAGAGAAATATTTCAAATTTTCCCACTTTGAGCTAAAATTTTCTAGTAGACCTTGCATTGAGAGCAATGATTGTTGGCTGTAACTCCTATGAAAGTTGGCTCAATGCATAGTAAATAGTAAATGGACAATGAAAGCTAAAAATAAGTAACTAATACACTATTTTCTTGAACCTAAAATTTAGGTTAGAAACTAGTTCAGGAGAAATCTAAACTGATTATCATGTGCTTTTTTATGGAAGGAAATGAAATGTGCCCCTGTTATCCAAAAGTATATAGTTGTATTCTTGCCAGTCTCTAATACAGAATGATCATTTTGTTTCTGGAAGACTTTTTATAACAATTTGCTTCTTAGAAAATATATCACAAGGATRTATTGAAACACTTCAATTTCCATAGCACCTCAGCAGACAGACAAGGCATTAGCCTCAAATGGTGCTATTATTTATCCTGTTAAGTACTTTCATTGGGCAACAGGCCTTCTAGGTTCATTAGGTCAAAACAGAAAGCAATTTGTATGGAGGGAGTGGGTAGGTCTGGTGTCAAATTCCTGCTCCAAGGACTATTTCTATAATATACTCAACAGAATTTTATAAACTGCAGTCAAGGATTGACAAACCAGGACTCTAAACCCCCAAAGTCTTCAATCCTTCTTTTCAGTCTTGAATTGTCTCCACCTCTCCACTGATCCGGTAGCCTCAATCAAGGAGGAGAGATCCAAACCCCTTGGCTTCCCAGCAGTGCAGTGTTCTACAAATGCACAGATTTATAGTACACAATGCTCATTGTGAGCACAGCAGCAGGTTGAAATTCTCAGGAGAGGGTGAGTAGGAGAATGCCAAGCTGGACTGGGCTGTATAGAACTGTCACACACAGGAACAGTAGGTGTTTGCAGGCATCTTTCATGCAAATTTRTGAGAGCTTCTGGGAATTTAGTACTTCCAGAATGAGGCAGCAGCTGCATGGGGCTTGAGCAGATGGGATTAGTGGGTTTGGCTGCCTGGACTTGGACTGAGCCTCAGTGGCTTACCTCGGGGTGGTGGGGRGTGGCTTTTTTAAAGAGTGTCCAGAAAATAAAGAAATCAAACCTGTTTTTTGATTTGTTCTTTCCCTCAATGCATAATTGTATTGATCTTTACATGCCTACACACACATACACTTTTTTTTAATAGACAGCAGTTAAATGTTATTCCTATTACAGCATTTTTTGTTGGAGGTATTTTAAGTACTTTTTATGTGTAAATTTAAACTGAATATGTGCATGACTGTGCAGACAGGTAAGGACAATTTGGGTGAAAAGACTAGTCAAAACAATTGAAAAATTAATTTGTCGTCCTTTTCTCAACTAAACATGGGCTCAGCTGAGGTAGTCAACTCTTACATCCAATTTTGTGATCCAGCAAGTTTCCAACAGAGCAAATTCTGCACGGGGTTCAGAGTCTTGTGATACATTGAGGCTGCTGGATGCAGGAGGTTAGTTGTACTGGCAACAGCTGGTCAGTAACCACTAGAGAGCAACAGTCCCTTCACTTCCAAGGACCAGGGAGTGTGAGCATGCAGCTAAAKGCCTTATTGTTCCAATCTGTGGTTCACTTCTCCAGGTAGGACCCATACCACAGACCCAATTTACCAAGCAGAAATGTCAGCCAACTCAGTCTCATCMTACTGTGTCTGCTGGCCCTGAACAATTTGAGAGCTGATTGACAACGTGGTTCAGATCCAAATCTAATTCTATTAGTTCAAAAGCCTTCAATTATTTCATAACATTCATATTATTATTTTATTTATATTAGKAAATACTTGTTCCTTTGTTTCCACAGTCAGTGTTTGCAGGCTGGAACTCCCCAAGTTCCATGTTTTTGCATMGTTCCTGAGTGGTCACAGGACTTCATGAGGTATTAGCACACATTTTTCTCTGCTGGGATTGTACCTTCAGCATATCCCATTTTGACACCAGCACTCCCCTGGGTGTTCCCCTTGCACCGTCACTTCCTGACTGCCACAGCAAAGGGGTTCCGGTAACAGCTTGGGGAAAGAAAAAAAAATCAAAACACACCCATGTCTCCTGCAGTGAGAAGCAAGGCTCGGATAAAATGGAGATGGGCACAGGGGATGCCATAGAGGGTGAATGCTATTGATGTCAGTTGAAAACTCTGCAATTTTGCTTTTCTCTTGGTTGACCTGAAGTCAGAACTCTGCTACTCTGCCTGCATCTGTGCAATGACAKRWGSWTTCCCCACTTCATTCCCTTTAAATYTGAGTACTCTCTGTATTAGTACAATTGCAGAACTGACCATGCCCTAACAAATTTGTTTGCTTCYACAGAGGAGATGTGTCCTCCTTTTCAGTTTTGCATCAGGGAAACCTTTATAAAAGAGGCTCTCAGTTTATGAAGTTACTTTCAGCTGTATTCAGCCTGTATTCATCCTTTTCCTTCAGAAGCTCTTTAGGCCAAGCTGACTGCTCCCAGTTTGTCTCCATCTCTGGGGCAGTGACAAATGGGAGGCTGAGAAGGCCTCCAACCAGGGAAGGACCAGTCTGGCCAGACCTCCTGAACCCCAGCATGTGTCTGCCACTTGTTGCAGCACCCCAGCGCTACTGAAGGCAGAACTACAGTCACCCATGAGTCTCCATGAGGCTTTAGTGTCCCATTATTCAGGGCTGAGAAAGACACCTTTCATAGCTGGTGTATAAAATACTATCCCAATTACTTTTTTATACACAGCAATTTCTGTTAGGCTTCTGATACTGTAACCAGGACAGTTTTTTTCTGGGACCAGTGCACTTCATGTTTCAGACACATCTGCTGTGACCCAGACTTGCACCTAAGCTAAAATAGTGGGTTGCTCCTCCATCTTTTTTTCATCCCCAGCTGACCTTCAGCACTTTTTGTCTTACAGATTTGCAACATATCTGGACTAGCCAGGGAAGGCAATCATGGAAACGAAGAGCACTGAAAGGAAATTGTGCGTTTTTTTTCTCCAAATTGTGCTATCTCACTCTAGTGATGTCTTTTGTTTTGGGTACACATTGCACTGGCACTCTGACTTCCCCATCTCTTGTAGGGTGTTATTTTGGCTTCTCTCTAAGGACTGTACTATTGCAGAGGACCTTTGAGCTCCCTGGTTTCAAAATTTCATTTTTTTTCTCTAAGTCTTTATTTTTAAAACATTATGCATATTAGCAATCTATCAGTATGTTAATTTCCAAAAATCACCGAGTATCTTAATTGTAGCAAATAAACTGCTTGTACTAACAGCCCCTGAATCTTTTTAAAMTTTCCTTCTTTCTTCTGGCTGACCTGATTCAGTCTTGAATAATGAACATGAGGCGTCACACCTTGTGCACCTCCATTTTCTGATACTGTAAAATGACTGTCACTTGCACTGAGCTCAGAGCAATACACTGAACAGCCCTTATGATGGGTATCTGATTTTCTCTAGCCAAGAGAGTACTCAGCTCTTCAGTTTGACACAAGGAATGCTTTTGAGAAAAAGACTGAAGGGGATCTCAGTGACTCTGAGAAAAGTGGGAAGAGGTATGAAATGATACATGTCCTACTGAACTTTGAAAGAAACAGAGAAGCAGAGGATTCTATGTACTTTAGAGCTTATACTTGCTTTGCAAACAGATGTTCTGATCCCAGGAAGATATCACCCTTTTGTACACTCCTGGTTTTAGTGGTCAAAGAAGTGAACAGACCACTGAGCAGAGGCTTTAATCCTCAATTGCTTTGTTTCAGGATGGATTTGTTCAAATGCTGGAACCATCTTACCTATTATTTGCAGAACTCCTGCAAATATCTTTTATTGGCTCAAGCTCTAGGCCTGATCTATTTCCATTGCAGTCTGTTGTTTAATCTGCATGGTCAAATGAAATAATCTCTTTTCCGTACGTAGTCCCATTATTTCTGRTTTATGTTGTCCTTTATTCAAAATGCTCCCTTTCCTCTTCTGAATTTGAGACCTCTGATTTACCAGAATATACATCACATACAACTTCAATTTCACAGTGAAAATGTGAATATGCTGTTTCATCTTAACATTTATTTAAATTTTCACGTAGTTTAAACAAAACATGACATCCCATTTCAACTGATAAAATAGAAAGAAAAAAAAATAAACCACTTCTACGAAGTTAGCCAGTGTATAGACTTATTTTACAAAACAAAAAGGTAGGAACATGTTACAAAATAATAATTAAACCAATTAATGTCAATAGTGCAAAGAATGAATTGCAAGTATGAAAGAGAGAGAGGGGAGTGAGGGTAGGACGGATGGGAGGATGGATGGATCAATGTGTGAGTGAGTGGGTGGCTGCCTGGCTGAACAGAACAGGAACAATAGAACAGCTGTGCATGTTATCACACAAAATTTTGTGTCCTACACATGCCATGATGTAGGTTTAACTTCAGTGGCAGAAGAGGGTAGGTACTTCACCCATGAGTGATCTCTGTGTGCTGCAAATTCTTGTACTGGTCAGTTCTGGAGGTTATACAGCTATGCACACAAACTGCTAAGAGTCACTGCAAAGAATTTTTCATCATCTGGAACAGAAGTGACCTATCAAGGGCTTGATTAGTGCAYTGAAGGGCCAAGAAAATTACTGAGAATTTTATGCAAGCCAAAGAGTAAGCACCTCCAGGCTGAACTTTGTACACCTTCTCCACTTGCTTTCATGCTCTTTTGCATGCAATTGCCCTCTATCCTGGGAGGTGACTGTTCAAGAGGCAGTTCTAGCAGCTACTAAATAATGTGGACAGGTGTTAGATGTCCTATCAAGTAAATATGTCAGCCAGCAACACACCAGAAAAGAAAAATTATTTCTGCAGTGTTTTTAATGATACTGCTATATCTGACTCCTTCATAGGATGACTAAATTTGAGTCTAAATAAAAAAGAAAAAAAATAACAATCAGTTTAAGTATTTTTCAGCTGAATTTACCCATTTTCCTTTTCTAGCAGAGTCCATAGTTAATAAATGTGAGAGACATTAACTAAAATAAGCTCAGCTGCCTGAAGATGTTGTTCATGTTTACYCCTTGTGATTAAAGACTATTTTTCTAGGCAAGATTTCATACAATTCCCCAAGTCTTACCACACTACAGAAATTAAAACCATAATGAGAAACAGAAAGAGGACTGAAAGTGAGAATAGCTTCAGGGAGTAAACGTATGCTTACTTTGAAGGCACATTTCCTGCATGGAGTATTTGAGTAATACAAAGCTTTCAAAAATACCAAATGACAGTGACTGCATCTTTCTCTAAAGTATTAATCTGAAACTAGTCAAAGAGATCTTTTTGCATGATAAAAAAAAAGAAAAATCATCCCCACTACAAGCATAGCTTGTATCTGAATAATTTCTGCTACTTTCAAACTCATAAACTTCTCCTATCTTTCCCCTTCACTCCAATCAACAGTCTGTCCAAATTACTACTATACTCACATGGGTGAAGAGAATATGCACATAAAGTACATATGTGACAGTGTATAACATTGAAAAATTGGCACTGTTTAATCAATAAARAACAGTGGAGACCTCATTAAGGGCACTTAGGATCCCAGTGTTCAAAATCTCAATGTTCATAATGGTGCTGGACTAAAAAAAGAATTCAGTTGTAACACCTGGTGACACCAACATTAGKTTTTTTAAAGGTTTTGGTTGTTAGCACTGTTGTGAAAAATCAGACTACTTGCTCCAGTCCTTTAATGGGAAATAAAACGCTTTGAAACTTTGGCTGAGGTATTCAACTCTTGAAAATCCAGTGGCATCTAAAACATATAAAAACACTCTCCGGAGATCAGAATGGATTAAAATAGCTTTCATATAAACCAGAACACTTTTTCAGTTATGACAGCTGGAAGAGAAACTTCTGTGTACAACTGACTACATAAGGAAGATTAGGGTCAGGTCCATACTCTTTCATTCATTGACTGAATTAAAAAAAAAAAAAATCTGTGATGAAGTGCTAAAGAAATTAAGTAAATCCACAAACCTCCAAAATGTTTATCTTTCAGTTTCAGGAACACAGAATATTCTGTGGCGCAAGTATGATAGAGGCTGAACAGTTTAACAATTCAACAGAGATGGAAAATCATATTACTTTTATTTTCTCCCCTCTTAGTTCACTAATTTGTATTACTTATTYCCATGAGCTGAGGGGCAATAGACAAAAATTGAGACACTAAGCCTGCAGATCAGAGTAGAAAATCTCCCTCTTTAACAACACACTCTCACATTTCCTCAGCAACATCTCAGCACTGCTTCAGATTGGTTTTTCTTAATTTCGAAATGGTGAAATTTCAGAAACTTTCAGAAATTTCAGTACATTAGGAGCTGCAGTGAAAAGCAGAAAAAACACCCATAAATTCTTTGACTGCCTTTAAACAGAAGAGTGACACTTGCAGAGAGGAGTTGCCRTGCAACTCATCACAGCCAGCCTGTGACAGCRCTGAGAATCAGTCACAAATTTAGCYCCGTGCACAACCTATACAAGTTATCATCAATATCAGTAATTTTAACCAACTGATCTCAAAATTCTTCATAAAAGTTAACAGCATTCTTCCATTTACTGAGAGATGTTGCAAATGCTCAGTACTAACTGGTGTGCTCCAAGGAGCATCCTGGGCCCAGAAGGGCTGTCTGCAATGGAATATTACAGGCKTAAGGAGTCCTAGAAGGACTGAGACTTTACACATTTACAGTGGTGTACCTGTGCAAGTATGTGTCACTAGGGTGATGCAGGCTTGAAATTCAGGTGCATATAAAAAACGCATTTATAAGTTCACTACAATTTGTTTAAGTTCTACCACTACCAGTTTCAGACTCAGTGACATTAATTTCATGTTTTATTTGGGATTTTAACATTGTAGTAATTTTTATAGGAGTCACAGTGAAAGTAGTAAATCAAGAGTGTATTAATTTTTTTATACGAAATGTAAAATGAAATTAATTTATAAAAAAGCTTCCATTTAAATTCATGATTTTAAATTACACTGCCGAAGTTTTCCAAATGTGTATTTTAAAGTCAGTAGTAACCTTTCAAAAGATAAATGATTTAATAAATTACGTACTTTACATTTAACATTACAAGACAAAATATTATACAAGCCATAGAAACAACTAAAAATGGGTACTTTTAATACTGTTTTCTCTGAAAATATGTGTAAATGAGTGATTTATGTCTTCTGCATTTTTATTTAGAAAAAGGTTTTCAGACTTGCTGTTACTTCCAGCTAAGTAGGGATAAAAAAATCTCAATGATAGAAACTTGTTAATTTTTGCAAACAGATTTTGGGGCCCAGTTAATGAGAATATTATAAAGATACAAGTTACTTATATTGTAGGTTCAAGATAGAACATGAAAACAATATTGTGCTGGACAGACTTCCAAGGATTTTCAGGAAAACAAACAACATTGTCTGTTAAARCAATTGTGTTCTGACATTTTCAGTAACCACCCATTTTACCCATCCAAGAAAACATATWAAAAAACCCCAGACCCAAAACTAAACCCCCATGTTTTTCCCTTAAATATCTTTCTAGGCAGGAATGATCTAATCTTTGCAGTGTCCCTCAGGTAACTCCACTATTGTAACATACATTCCCTATTGCTAGCAGCCATAACCATGTTCAGTCAAGATACCAGAACGGCTCCGACTAAAAAGTAAAAACTTTTAAGAAATTGCAGAGGCTTTCTTGTAACTTGTGCAGACCCCATGAAAATGTGCACAGTGACATTCTGTCATTTGGGGGATGAGACAGGAAGGGGTGAACAGAACAGCTCTGTCATCAGCTGTCCTGTCTGTAGTTCATCTGCTTAAACATAGAGACCGTTCTCCATGGTGAAGATGCAGACTGTGTTGATTCTCCACAATGATGCTCAGGGTTTTCACTCTGTTGAGCATTTCAGAAAGGAGATTTTATATAATTTTTCACTTGATCCTCCCTGAATTTTATCTGGCAGTCCAGAAGGAAGAGATTCAATCAGTGACCAAACCAAAAGGCATTGAAACAAAAGGCTTAATGTAGGAGGGCAAKATTGTGAGATAAAGGCTGTTTTCTGGTGTAGTTGTGATGGTTGCCAGACCACACTTGAGTGCAGAACCTAGACGGTAGGCAGAAAGGCAGGTTTCACTGTACAACTGTACTTATTTTGTTCCAGTAAAAGCCCACAGATCTGCTCCTAACAAACCACTGATCTAGTTCTCAAAGTACGGATCATTACAAGGAAAAAAATAACACTCTTCAGAGCATTATTTTAGAAGTAGTAGTCCATAATTAAAAAAAAAACAAACCAACAAAACAAAAGAAAACCCATTCCCTGCAAGTCCTTTCTTCCACGTCTGTTAATTTGACCTCCCCTCTTGGGACTTGCAGACTAATCTTCCTTTACTGTGTAGCACATTCATTGACATTTGCCGTACTTTCTCCCTTCAGATCCTCATTCAAGCTTTTTTTCTGTTCTATTTCGACCTGTAAGAAGAAAAAGAGAGAACATTTGWAATGAGAAAGGAAAACAAAAGATTCAAGTATCTTCCTCAGTGGTGGTTCTTGTGCTCAGGTGAAGAAACTCTTGGTGAACTGAGAGGGCTGTGAGGAAAAAGAGATGGAAGATCAGAAAAAAAATTATTTTACTTACTATAAGGATTTTCAGTCTAATCCAAGCAGTTCTACAATTCAACAGTGTCATGAACTAATTTCCAGAAGAGATAGTGTCATATGGAGAACTGGTCTCACATGATTTTATATTCATTAGCATTCCCAGTTGTACTCTGAATACAAACCCAGAACCAAATCTGCAAATGATAGGTGGCTTCCTAAGTGACAGAAAACCAGCCTTAATTATAAATTCTGCAAAGACTGATGTAAAAAGCAAAGAGATTAATTTTCTAAGTAATCTTGAGTTCGAAGTGACCCATAAGAATTGTCAAACCCAACTCCCTGCCCCTTGAAGCAGTACCTAACACTACCCCAAATATCAGCAWCCTTCCTGCTGTACTCAGGCTCAGAGGTACTTTGGCCTATAGATACCAATTTGTACTGGGACAGGGCCAAGGGYATCTGTGTTTGGATTCTAAATTTCCATATCTCCAAAAACTCAGTGTTTAATTCTTGAAAGGGATACTTAGGAAGATCAAATACCATCTCCAGGGAATTGAAGAGACTTCTAAAAATGTAATTAAAATTATGAGTAAAAATATTTGCCATGAGAGTCTTTTCAGAATCTCTCATCGTTGCTCTTAAAGAAGGCAGGTAGGATGCCAATTTCTCTGCTGAGTATTCAGCTAACATGCAAATTTACTGATATTTTGGCAGGTATATACATAGTGTACTTTCCCATCTGCTCCTCTCCTTAGGGCAGSGAGAAGGAAGAAATATTTAAGCAGAGAAACAATGTGAACCTTTTGTCTGCAGTAAGACTCCCACGGTAGCACTCCCACCATGAAGAATAGCAAAATTCCCTGTTCACACTCTCACCGTATCAGCTAATCCCCAGGAGCTGGCTGTGTGCATGCTCTTCCACACAACTGCAAGCAAATTTATTCTATCTTTGCTAGGGGATAATCCACTGCTTATTTGCCATGAATCAATAGCTGCACACGGGTGGCTACTGCACACAGCCTGGCATGTGCCAAATTCCCACCTCTTTTGTCCATGGTATTTTATTTGTCTGCCCCTACTTTTCAAGACAATGAAGCAGGCAAAGTAACCATGGTGACTGCCACTGCTCAGTTTTACCTTGTAACTGTAGTGTGCTGAGTAGTTGACCCACTTTCTCACATCGGTCTTGTCCTCCACAGAGATGGACCGAACAGTGGCTTTGGAGGCAGAAGTGGTRGGCATGTCAAATTCCACATCGACATAGCGGACAAAGCTGGAAGGCACTTCCCGGTCAGAGCCAAGCTCTAGGTGACAGAAGAAGCAGTGAGGATGGCCAGAAGCTGGAAAAAGACAGCAAACGGTCATGAGAGTTGTGTTAAATGAATCAAACAAACACCTTAGGAGAAAGCAGCATCAYGAAGCTGCAGGAAACTGCAAATCTCCCTAGTTCATAACAAGTGACAATATCTTACCTGCTTCAATGCAGTTGAAGTTGCCAAAGAAATTAAACAAAATGAAAAAAGGATTGCCAATCACTCTAGTTTGCTTTTAGTGGGTGAAAATACAAGAAGTAAATCAAGGCCAGTAGGGTAAAGGTATTTGTCCTCTTTCGATTCCCTCAGTGTCTGTCACATGCTAARTACATCCTGGCACATCCTTCTGATATGTTTTGACATAATAAGGAAAGGAGGGATTTGGAAATATTTGATCCTTACTTGAAATTGTAAGGAGAAGAAAATGTACTGGAAATACAGTAAAAGTTAAATAACTTTCCTGGGTTCAAAAAGTAAATTTGTTCAAAGCTTCAGAATAACCATATATTCCTCACCTGAACCCAAGCCAAGGTGGTCAGTCATTAGGGATGTCAAGGAGAGGAAGTAATGCTTAGCTCTGTCATCTGTAAATAACCCTTATTATTTTTGCCCCTTTGTTTTGCTGGACAGCAGTGATGTTTAAAAATTAAAGCAGGGACTTCTGGTCAAACGAAGGTGGCTTTTTTCCTGACTGCTGCCAACTCCGTAAGCTCTTGAACAAATAATTCAATGTGTCTGCCTCAGTTTCTCTCCTTGCAAAATGAGGATGAAAACCTTCACAGCCACACAGGGCTTTCTGATTGAAAGGATCCCATTATCTATGTATGTGTAAATCACTCCATAAATAAATGAATGGTATCCTTGCCTGCCTTTATTATAGGCTTTAGGATTTCAGACTCATGTTCACTGGGAAGGCTCTTYTCCATACAGGTCAACAAAGTGTACAGGATAGAGACAAAGGAGGAAGGTCTTCTAACACACCTAAATGTGGATATTCATAGGCTCAAAACAAAAAAAGGGGGGAAAAAAGCAGAGGGAAACAAAGGGGAAAAAAGGTAATACCCTCCTCCTCAATGTAATTAACATGGCGATTTTTCAATAAATTGACATTGTAATTTCAAATTGAGACTGTAATTTTCTTCCAGTAGGAGAATCCATTACAAGACCATGCACAACAGTTAAAAAAAAAAAAAAAAAAGGAAGTTATTAATTTAAATCAGCTCAGCATGGTGGATAACAAGGTGAACGGATTAAGAATGCAACTGCTCCTGAAGCTATGGAAAAATTACCTAGCCCATCAGAGTTCATTACTGTCCTGGGTATGAGGCCCATGAGGCACAACCTCTATAGACTATTCAACAGGCTCATTCAGAGATCTTTCTCAAATGGACAGGTACACTTCTTAGTAAAATGAGGAGGAAATCAACACACTGCTTTTGTTTTGCACCTCGTTTCCTTGAGCTACGACCAGTTTATTCTGACAATCAAGGATCTGATAATATAATTCATATATATGCATGTGTTAGTGTGATTGGAGGGAATCTCTTCCAAATGACTCACGATGCTCCAAATGTCCCAACATGTTTGGATTAGAAGACTTAAYTGACTTCAAAAAGTATTCCAGGCACCATGCCTGGGATCCACAGCCAAACTAGGGAAAAGTTCAAATCCAGATCCAAGGCTCTGCACAGAGGCTACATCCCTGCTTCACAGAAAGAGCGCTTTCCCACGATCAAAGTCAATTTGGATGTTTCCCTAGTACTCTGCTGCTGGATTAAAAAACAAAAATAACATGTGAAGTCCAGCCAGCAGCAACTGGAGTTGTAAATAGCCTGCAAATAGGCTTTACCACTCTTTTGATCATATTAATTTTAAATAYGAGAAGAGCAATGAAATTTACCAAGCTATTTTGTACAGGATTTCAGCAATGTGTACAGAATCCAGTCTATACTTTTTCCTCAGGTCAAATCACAATCAGAGTATGCACTGTCCTTCATTTGCCATATGCTTTTCATGTTCTGTCATAAGCAGATGCTTTGGCTACAAAATAATACAGACAGTGCTGATAACACTGTCTCCTAGAGTGAGAGTGCAAAGGGCCCCATCCCACAGAAACGCACAAAAGGAAAACATTTAGATAAGACAGCAAAACTGCTGAAATAATTCTTAGCAATTTGGGTGCTTTGGATACTACAACTGCATGCAAGCAGGGAGCTTTGCTAGGGACGAGCTCTCTGTGGATGGCAGGGTGAGGGTCATGCCCCTCACATCTACACAGAGACTGCACCAGTCCGTGTTCAGGGAATGGAATGAAGCACAGGAGGTCCAGCTGGCTACCTTCTGACTTCTGGAGTTCTGGAATTGTGTCTGCAAAGGCCTGTGTGTCAGAGCACACACCGTGGATGTACACAAGTTGCCATAATGTGTGCCTGTACTCCTGGGAGCACGYCTGGCCCACAGGCACATGTACTGAGCAGCCATGCAGTGCTTATGCCCCAAGAGGCGTGGACACATGGTGTGGCCTCTGGAGGCAGATGGAGCTGCAGACTGTGGTCACCTGCAGCACCTCCCTCAGCTGCAATGTAATGCCACTAATTCTCTCCTGCTCTAGAGTCCCACTCACCAGAGTTCATTAGCAGGCCAGATAATTACAGAAGACCCAGAGTGCTTTTAGAGGTGAGTTACAGGTATCACAGTAAGAGAGCATAAAGTGTGAGTCAAGGGAGTAGTTATATTTAGTGCTTGAGAACTGCATCGTTTATAAGGATTTTGCAAATATGTGAAGGTGGGTTATTATCTGAGTTGTGAGTAGGGCTAGACACAGCCAAACATGCACAAGGCTGGCAGTTAGATCCCACATCAATATCACTTGGACAAAAGTGTATGTGGTCCATCAGGCAAATCTAAGAAGGAGTGGCAATGAATGCTTTTGAGTATTACTTATGTACATACATCTTTGTTTGCCAATACTTTGAGAAAGAAGAATCCTGGGATGAAGTACCAGCAGTAAATAGAAATAGTCCCTGAAGGGCAAGGTCAGGTTTAAACTACACTTGGCCTGCCCTGTCATCACTTCAGGATTCCCTCCCTCTCACATACCTCATGTGTCTTGGCCAAGACAGTGCTTCCAAGGCTCTTCCTCTCCCTGAAATAACATCTGATCTGACCRGAGGGGTGAGGACACTCTCTTCCTCTCAGGATGTAAACAAATACCAACTGCCCTGCGTTTTGCATGATGACACTGATGGATTGATGCTCTGTGGCAGGGGTCCAAGAGCAGCAACAGATCTGTATTTCCCCCTGTCACAGTGTATATACAATAGASTCACAATGGGAGATGGGATCATGGAAACAAGAGGCACACATCAGTATCTCCCTCCGAGTAGTGATGGGTAAGGCAGCATCACCTTGCAGGAGGCAGTAGAGACTGGAGTTTTGCCTCTTCTCCTGGTTTGCTACTRGCATATTCTGTGATTGTGTTAAAATCTGGGGGTTTTCACCTCCTCAGCTGTAATGTCTATATACACTGAGATCTTTGGAGAGAAGACACCACAGAAGGCCCAGTTTAACAGCATCTCATTCCCAGAGCTTGTGCAGATGGCATACTGAGATTTTCCTCACAAGTGTGTTATTGCTCATAAACAGCCTGAGGTTAATTTTTCATTGCTATATTTCTCTCAAGTTTCCAAGATCTGTCTTCTTATGCCTCACTGTACAGGAAACATGGAGCCTTCCCTTTTGTCAGTGATACCCCTGCAAATTTGTAACCGGTGGTGTAAACAAGTGTCCTTGGGCTGATTTAAGTGAAAGTGATTTAAAAGATTAGGACATTTGGATCACTGTTTTGCTGGCACTATAACACAAATTCAGGAAAAACATAAAAAACATATGTCCTTAGACAGCGCCAAATCTGGTACCACCATGAACTTCCRTTCAGGGAACATTGAATATAGAAACCCTCCCAAGAAACCTCCCAGATGCATTACTACACCATTAATACTGAAAAGTCTATCTCATTTGTAAAAAGCTATTCTAAATCAGAGAAGTCAAGAAGCACAATTCACTACAAATAAAAATAAACCTGAGTTGTCCAGCTTTATTGTGCACCATGGATCACAGGCAGCAAATAGAGTGACTGGCAGCAATAGCCAAAGGGAACAGTAGCTTGCCCACATTATGTAAATGTTTAATTATGACCATGTTACTAGAAATACAAAGACTTGGAACAGAAATACAAAGTGGGTTTCATGTTGGTATTCTCTCTTCAGGTTTCAGCTGTAATTGCCTGTCTGCGCTGATTATAGAAAAATAGCCACAAACTGGTGTTTGGAAATTTCTATTTTTCTTTAACCACTGAGCAACAGCTTCTGTTCTCTGACAATCCCCATTTCAGATAATTTATAGGCATTAATTGTGGCAAATGCAATGAAATATATAGCACTGGCCCAGTATGTTTGGCAATACATGGAAAAGATCACATGTGCTGGAACTACAGCAATTTATCTGATCCTGTCATTCAGCCCCATATCACAGAATCTTGCTTTGGCAAAAAAAAGCCCTGCTTCCAGTAACAGTACTGAGCACACAAATATTTGATGCCTAGGTCTCATAATCAGAGAATGACAGAATAAYTCAATTGAAAAATACTTTTAAAATCATCAAGTCCAACCATTAAGCTAGGACAAATCTCATCTACCACATAACTATGTCCCTAAGCACCACATCTACACCTCTTTTAAATACCTCCAAGCAGAGACAGAATACGTATTTTTGCATCTAGAAAACCTAGAACTGCTTTATCATTAGCTGTATTTGAAGTATACATAGAACTACTACAATGAAGGGTTGGATAAATGTTTCATGCAAATAATTTATGTCCTTTGGTATATTACAGAGGATGATATATATCACCCACCATTTAAATTCAGTATTTCTTATCTTACAAAACACATACCCTGTTTTAGTTTATTCCCTCAGAGATGGCATGCACCACTCACCTGAGTTTTTGTCAGGCAGTCGGTTTATCCTCCATACAATGGAATTAAAGGCATGTTCATATTTGGCAGTTCCCAGAGTTACTCTCATTACTGGCTCAGAACCAGACAGACTGGTTGATCCAAAAGTGGCTCCCTTGTTCACCTTGGCTTTCAAGGATTTCTCCCCCAGGACGCTTTCCCTGCGGAAGTTCTTCACCCACTCATTTGGCACGGGGTAGCGGATCATCACGTTTTCACAAGGGACCTGAGTTAAAGGGTCATGATTGGAAGAGAACCCTGTGGACATCATCAGCCAGCTCTGCACCTCCACCTCAGCACCATTGATGCTGGCAGCTGTCCTCAGAGTAAAAGGCAAAGTTTTCTCAGCAAAGACAGTCCTGAATCTCATCAGTTCAAACCGGCAGGCATCCAAGGGATTGAACAGGATAATACGGGAATTATTAAACACATCCTCATCCACACATGAATGGAACCGGCAGCTGTATAATTTAATCCACTTAGTGGTCGTAGTGGGCATAATATCCTGCCTTGCAACTATTTCATTCCCTTTGATCAGGATATCATTAAGGCCCAGCCTACATTCTGCCAGGCCAGAAAGGAAGCTAAGAACATAGATATGGGTCAGCACACTGTGCTGGAGAATCACACTATCTCCCTTGGCCAAGATGCCATGAAACTCATCCCTGACATCCACAGTGATTTCTTCTTCTTGATAATTCAGTCCCACTGTGCTCAGATCTGTTGATGAAGCTGGCAAGTTCATCAGTGTGTCTTGCACAGCAGTGATGAAGCTAAGGAAGTCTTCATAATCTGTAGTCCCRAGCTTGATAATTTGCTCTCTCTCTGCTGTGTGTGCAATGGCTGGCTTAGGCTGATACTTCTTTTTTTCCTTGTATGTCGTGCGATCCAACCGCACACTGTGTATCCTTCCGTTCTCATCGTAGTTCTGGAGTTTGCGCTCTGAAATCTCATGATTGATTTCAAGTTTGAGCTCCCGGAAAGGCTTCTCTAGTCCTTTCTCATAAAAAAGCTGTATACATCCACTGTTGGTCAGCTTGACATATATTGGTCCCCAGTGCCTGGATGACATAATGTTCTTCTTCTCTGGGATCCTGAGCATCATTGGCCACCCATCCTTTGGCTGAGCTGGTGTCAGATTAAATAAAGCTGCATCCAGATCATATGGCATCATGGGGTCATCATCAGGTAAGGTAGGACTGCTCACACGATCTGGGTCTCCAATCTGGAGCTGTTTGAGCTGCTCTACAGCATCTGTGTGGGTTACAGTTTTGTTTGCCTCATGRAAACTGATGGTATCAGGCTCTTGATGGAGAACAATGAGAGAGTCTCTTTGGCTTTTGCCTGGAGCACTGGAGACAGAAGAGCTTTTGGAACGCCTCTCTCGCTCCTCAAAGAATGAGCTGAATGGATTGATGGGCGAGGGCTGGACATCTCGAAGAGATTCATCCAGAAAGGGATTAGTAGCACTCCATGGTGGTGTTTCAACAGAAGGCAACTTGGTTAAGGAGGAGAGATCTAGTTTTTGAATTTTGGAGAGGTCTCCCAATGTGCTTTTAGGACGTTCTCTTTTCTTCAAGGATGTAGTGAGATTGAAGTTAACATCTGGAGCCTGTGTTTCTGGAGGTGGGGTATCTGTTTTCAAGGGAGAAAGGCTCTGTGGTGAAAAACTGACTTCATTGTCATCAAAAGTCACCCAGCTGGGAAAGCGAACTGTAGTTGGGGTAGATGAATGGCCGTTCATGGAGGTGTTGTTCAGCTGCCAGTTGACAGCCTCCATATCTATCTCTTCATCTTCCTGGAGAGACGAGGAATTGTCTTTAAAAGAAGAGGGGAGGGGAAGAAATTTCAGCTAATTATTCTGACGTTACCTAGTTCTCTCCACAAAAAAAAAAAAAAMAAACCCATAGAGTGCATGCTCAAGGACAGCCTATTCATATGTTGGGCAACAATAAGACAGTCAAAAGATCTGGCTAAAATGCTGAAAAGTCTGACAAGAAATAATGAAAAAATAGATAGTTAACACAGAAAAGGAATCCAGAAAGAAATACTAAAGGAATAAATGCAACGATTGTGTTGATCTCATCCCAACAAAATGACCTAAAGGAGACACTACGTGTTGTGTTGGTTTTTTAAAATTTCCCTCTCTAAACTTTCAGGATGCATTTCTTCTCTACAGTTATCTTCTTATGTTTGCCTGGAGTGTTCCCTCACTCTTGTTATTGTTTTTTTCCCTCTTCTGTTCCCATACCCTTTGCTCTAAGAAGAATCCAGHAGGAAGAGGAATGAACATTGAGGAAGAGCACATCTCCAATCTGTCCCCACATACTTGTCTGTGTATCTGCTGTTACCACAAAGACACATGGGTTATGGTGACAGCACTGTAAAAGGTACCTGGGTGCCACGACGAGCTCAGTAAAGGGACTCTTTGTCTTACCCAGTRTTCAAGAGTCTGACAGTCCTTCGATATCTCTGAAACATCTCTCAGAGAAGCTGAGATCTAGGGATGTATGTTAGGATGAAGAAAAMCATATTTTTGACCTGTGTTGTGGAAGATTTCCTCACCCTCTCTCAGGACACAGCACCTTCGACTGCTGTTTTCCTGGTCTCAGGCTCTGACAAAACACTTGCAGAAACCTGTACCACACTGTCCTATTTCAGTCCCAGCRCTTCCCAGAATTGCTGCAATGGTAATAAGGTATTTTCCAAAATGAGCACAAATTCTCAATGTTCAGAAATKTAATGGTTTTCTTCCCATTTTCTTCCCACTGGGTTAATGAATCAGAGTGCTCTTAAAAATGAGCAGCCAGCATGAAATTATACTCTGAAGCTGCACCACAGGTTTGCTCTACATGGTACAGCAGCACTGGCATTTGTGCTTTTTGCTTGGTCTAGACACAGACATCCCACATTTTACCTAAGTCACTAATCTGTACAAGTGAAAAGTAAGTGTAAAATGTAGCACTGTGATATGGCTGTATACCTGTGATTTGAGAATATTTCACAATAACATCAACAAACTATTTTAAGTCATTATTTAAATTGCCACCACTTACCAAAAAAGATGAGCTTGATTTCCATAATAGACAATTTGAATTTTTATTTCAGTTACCATTTACAATATGAAATAGGGAATATTCRTGCTAGCCAAAGTGCTGCCACGAGCTCATTATAATGTCTTGGCTAACTGGATATTCTGGGTCTCTCATTCCAGCAGTGTGTAAGTTTACCCAACCTTCTGATCTAAGGACAAAACACATCATCCAATTTCCAAAGGTTATTACAATTTAGAATTATATATGAAGCTGAATTATACCAATTTGTTTTTCAAGCCACAGTAATCCAAAGCAGTAACAAGAACAGGTAGCTTTTACAGACTATCTATGCAAAGTGTATTTGGAAACAAGTGCCACTGACTCAGCAGATTTTCTTCTCTATCCTGCCATCTCACTCCCAGCTTTGCACAGTGCCTGTCTGTAGCCCCTGTTGCTGGTCACAGCACCGSGTGCAGTGGTGGATTCTCTATATGCAAAGCATTGCCACAAGGCTATAAACAGATTTGGGGGGAAAAAACAACAAGCCAACTGACTACTATCAGCAACCATACCCTGAGTGAGAAGCTAAGAAAAAAATCCACCAAGAATAATGTGACATTGTTCTGATCCTCAGTCCACACCATTACCTTCTATGCTATCTCATGTCTTTCCAGGAGTTTGGTCTTCAAGCGTGTAGCCCCTTGAAGCAAAGGTTTTATGGTATTYCTGGGAAAACATTGCCTTTTTTCTTTCAGGACTTCAAAAATTCCAGTGTTTATAAGACCAGGGTTGCTGAAGAGCAGATCACCTCTTCTCTGCCTGCAATTACAACTCTCCTCCTTCCTGTATCTTAATTTTTGAACTGCAAAAACCAAATGTGATTCCACAAATAAAGTATTAAAAACTCTGCTAAGTCTGAGAGCCAGATGAGAAAACCTCCTTGACAATTCATGTGAAAACCACAYAGAAATCACTGGAAAAATTTCTTTCCAAGCTGAACAAGTTTTGTATCACTTTCTTAGATCCAGATGCCCACAAATACAGCAGAATCATTAAGAGAATACAGTTTCATATATGTAATAATTGCATAATTTTATTTTCTAGAAAAAAATCAATAAAAACTGTTACTTGATTYGATATGTAGAAGTGTCAAACCTGGGAAATGATACAATCTTTCTTTCCCAAGCTAAAATCAAAAGTATATTTTATTGCTGCCAAAGAACCATATGGATGGATTTACAAATGTTTGAAGAATACAGAGGCGGTTCTAGAAAATGAAGGTTTTTAGCTTTGGAAGAGAATGACTAAGCCAGGAAGATAAAAATACCAATATATTAATGCAGCTAAGCATCCAAAGAAAATTACTGAGAACTAGATGAAATAGYGTGTGCATCCCAAGAGAAATATTGGCACCTCTGTTGCAAAGGCAAATATAGCACAGTGAAAAAACTTGATATTGTTAGAGCAYGGTTAGACAATTACTTCAGATTTTTCCCTTCTTGACTTTTGATGTGTCCTAAAGCTTAAAATGCACAGGTCCTTCAATTTGGTAGCACCCTAATAGGTCTGGGAGATGATACTTGAGGAAGTAAGTCCCTAGATCAGTTTCTTGCTTTCATACCTGTTTTCAAAATTCCTTTCTAGAAAACAAGTCCAAATGTGACACTAATGGACATGTTTTCATGGTAGACTTGGTAGTGATAGGTTWATGGTTGGAATCAAGGCTCTAAGAGGTCTTTGCYAGCCTTAAGGATTCTGTGATTCTAAGAGGATAGCTTTCTGATGGCGTGAGGACAGWCTTCAATCCAGAGTGACTCCTGGCTGATAAAGACTAGATCTGCATTAAAAAGGCATAACCAATCAAAGGAAAGCATTTGCTTTTTCCTTCTTGACTGACTTTGCTTTCTTTCCTAAACAAATGACTTTGATGGTGTTTACTTAGCAAAATTAAAATATCTTTTATTTGCCTGATCTTGCCAGATTCCAACCTGACAGGTAGCTCCAACCAGCAAGAAAACAAAGGAGTAGATTTACCAAGGAGGTGAAGGGGACAGCAGCTTGGTCTCCTTTCCCAGTGACACCAGCAATGTGAGCTGTGGGGTGAGCAGCCTCGGGCAGCCCACACAGCTCTGCAYCTCTGCATTCATTCCCTCATCTGCCAGCACTGGCCACTCCTTACTGCGTGTACATGCCTGACCTGCATTACCCGGCCATTAAGTAATTCGGACACTTAGGTCCCCAGTCAACAATAAAGGGCAAACCTGCACCATAAGTTTACTTTTCACCCACAGGCTTTTTAAAGTTTTGTCTTTGCAAGTGTTCAGTAGCAAAATGGTTAATAATTTCGGCATGATAAACTGGAGAACATTGTTGYAATGGGTGATTGCCCTCTTGTGACCCACATGACAAGGAAAGAAAGCTTTGATTCTCTTTATTGTATCATATTTTCATTTTTTTTTATTTGGCTAAAACATGACTACTTTGGCCAAAACCACCAGCTAGTATGTTACTTGTGCTTGGGGGAAAGGCAGCCATCCAGCTAAAGGACATTGATACTTCAAAGTGTTTGTGATCCAAACTGTGCCACAGAAGCTCTGAGGGTATTACATGCTTTTCAAAAAGAAAGGCAGATTTTAACTTTTAGAAATGGATCTGAGCAAATGCCTGGATCTTCAAATTTCTGAGTACTCATCTATTTTCCCTCTTGAGAGAAATTAGCAGAGTTTCATGACATGACTTTTCCTGTTACCTGAATATATTAATTTACATTTAATTACCTCTTTGAACTTTCGTCTGTAGTACAAGCATATTCTTGACATGTCATACCTTCCAAAGGCTCACTTCTCTGATGTAGCCTACACCATACCCTCAAACAAAGCAAGCACTAAGATTTTTGTTGGCATAGCTCAATCTCTTCTAGAGCTCTTGGTAGGAAAATAATCTACATCAAGTCCAGCAGACACTGGTATACAGACTCGGCCTTTAYAGATCAGCCACGCCATGAGGATGCCAGCAACAAAACCTGTGGTGTCTCTGAATAAGCAATGACAGAAAAGCAGAAAATGCAGATAGACAGAATCTGGAAGAAAACAAGGACCAGGCTGTTGTGCAGTTATGCCTTCATAACAAAGGGTATACTTTCGCATAGTTTCTGTCACGTCCAAAGTTGGTCATTTTCTTGCATTTCCTTTCCATATCCAAGTCAATAGAACTGTTTCTGTACACATTTTTTGGGGTGGTCTGCCATGTTTCTGATCTTACCAAGACAGATGGCGTAATTTAAAAGATATTTAAAATGAGTGGGCCATCACTCTGAAGTGATATTACTGGACTCCTATTTTCAGCCTTGACACCAGCCTCTTACGTGTCTCTGGGAAAACATTTAATCACTATTGCATCACATCACAGCTTCTGGTTCTCTTCCCATTTTTTTTCTAATTTCTGACTGTAAAAGTGTTACATGTGGAACACTGATTGTTTAGCTTTATGTCAGTATTCAGCGCATTTCCAGGACTCTCACAGAACAGTGTGCATGGGTGAATGTCACCAAGGTGGATGTGAACCTATAAACTGACTTAATTAATAGTCCTGTTGCATCCACTCACTTGAAAAAACATTCAAGTTTAGTACAAGTTGTGAAGGCAGGCCTGTTTTTGTAAGCTTTCTTTTTATCACAGCTCTGTTAATGGTGGAAGGTCAAATCTGTTACTGTTGCAGACATCAGCACAAACATACAGTAGAAAAGTGCCACAGAAACCAGTTGCAAGAAGGTACAGCTCAAAGCACAGAAGACTTCTTGTCAACAGGAGGGTACTACCTGCTTACTTTGCTCAGAAGAAATCCCTCTGAGGATAGCAGTTATCACTTCCACATGCTTTCTAGGTACCTTTGCTATCAATTAGTGTGTGGTTGTTGGCTTTTTCCATTGATGATTCTACTTTTTCTTACAATTCTCTATCTACACAAAAGTCTTGTGTTTATCAGAAGGTAGGACTACCCCATTTCAGGCATTTGTGCTTCCTTGCACAAAATTATTTGCCTTGTGTCTCCTCTACTCACACCACCCCTTGCTGCTTGGAGAAGGAAAAAAGCATCTTCCCAACAAACAAGATGGAACTAACCACTAGGACACTGGTATCAGACTAGCAGAACAGCARTAGTTCCAGCTGTAAGTCTCACTTCAACCAGCTATGTAGGAAGCTATCAATCATTTTCCTCTTCTCTGCTTATCTTTATTCAACTGGAGAAACTTATTAATTCAGTCAGAGCCTTTTCATTCTTCCTTAAGTAAAGAAAATATTCAAGATAACAAAATTAGTTTGCAACACAGAACTATCTTGCATGATTTAATTTTAAAATACTCAATGTTTTTATTGTATTATGTTTATTGAATAGATAAAACTCTGGTTCATAAAAAAAAAAAATCCATACCAATAACATTTCAGATGTGGTATGGAATAACTGAGAAAAAAAAAATCAGCAATTCATAGTCTGTGTACAATGAACTCCCCTTTTCCTTGAATAGAGCTTGCCTGAAACCAGAGTTTTGTAAAGGTTCCTTACATGTTTCTGTTCTGTATGTGCAATGGCCTGAGCAATCAGAACAGACCTGGCTAGTCTTAAGGCAAAACCAAGCATCTGTAACACATTGTGCACAAAATGGATAAATTAAATTTGTGCAGGAGATATCCATACTCAGAAAATACTCTTTCCAGATCTACTGCTTAGTTTTTAGCCTGTGAACACTTCGAATATTAGTACACTAATATTCCCAGACAGAATTACAGTCAAGAACAAGCACACAACCTATCCAAAAATCACCAGAACATTGCAGCAAAGAGATATATATATCTTTGAAATGTAACTGCCTGTGGCTCCAATCAATACCAATTTATCATTGGAACAGTAGATACCAAATTAGCCATAGTTCATGCAAGTAATGGACAAAGCTGTAAGTGTCTTGAAGAAATTGCCAGGTCTTCACATCAGGCAAGAATTATGTGTCAGTAAGTTAGAGGCAGTAACTTTTAAAAGGAATAAAATTCTAGTCATAGCTAGAAACATTCAGTACTTTAAGTAAAAGCACTGCTTATCACTTGAACACAGCTTGCTTTGTTTGTCTATTTTTTTCTGTAAAGATGGCTGATCCAAAAAGAAATTGAAGTAAACACTTCTTGTTCTCTTAACATACTTAAAAAAGTGAAGTTCTTCTCTTATGTGTAACAACAGTGGTGAATGGGTCCCACAACTATTACAGAAAAAAAGGCTTTTTGATTTAGCTCATTTGAGAGTCACAGATTTAGAAAGCTCCTGAAGATCAATTCATGTRTTTCCATTAGCTGGCCAGAAGGTGGTACATTAACACTGATATAATTGGAAGAACTGTCCAAGATTTTTACAAGATTTAGACAAGACTATGCCTGTTCAAAGAATTCACATGCTACATGTGACATAATACTGTTTGTTTATCATTTGAGCCAAGTTGTGAACAGATCTCACRTAAGTGGTGGAGAAAACATTAAAACCTCCTTCTTCTACCTGAGAATAATAGGTTAAACAAATGGTTGTATTCATAAATTAAACGTCTCAGCTAGTAAGCATACCTACGTGATTCATTACAAAGCACCTGAAGACACAGAATAGATATGACTGACATATTTYTACCACTATGTCATCTAACTGTGCTCTCAGCAAGGTGTGCTCAGCCCAGGGGTTACCAAGGCACTGACTACACCCTAGACTTAGTCATCATTACTACCACAGGAGTGCTTACGCTCCCAGTTTGGGTAAGCAAAGACAAAGCCTGTGTGTGAAGGGACAGAGCAGAGCTGGAAAACACAAAGCTGAACCTGTTTCAGCAGCGAGATAAAGAAGAGAACGAGAGAAGAATGAATCATGATGCTTCCCCTTTCATCCAAAAGGAGAACAAGGAGCAAACGAGAAGAACGAAGACATGCATGACCAGTTCCTTTAAAAGTACTTTGGTGAAGATAAATGAAGYCAGTTTTCCACAATGTACTTTGGACTTTGCTTCTCCCCACAGATGTCTGCCTCTCTCTCTGATTTTAATCCACAGTACATAAAACTTATCCTTCAATAGTGGAACTGCCACTGAGACAAGACCTCATGAAGAAATATTCTGAGAGTGAATAAGGAAAGAGAAATGCTTCTGCAAGGCCAGGAGGCTTCATAAAGCTGATATTTGGCAAGTGGAGTAAATCTGCAGCCAATCCTATAAATGCAAAGACAATCCCACTCCACCTTGGATGAGCTGATCCACTGATCAAGCTCTATTTTGCAAAAGGCAATTACATAAATCTCTCTTACACAGACAATATGTTACTTCATTATGCTGTAATTTTTCAAGCAATATATGATGGACCAGTAACAAAATACACAGGTTTGGAGACACTGCCGGTTTTGCTGTGAGTRTTTGAGGTAATACCACATGGAACAAGCCTGACATTTGCAGTTCCAGACTGCAGGTGGAAATGGGCCAGCTAGTGGATCCACTCAGAATCTGGGATCTCAGAGCAGATATAACTGAGCAGCATAACCTTCGACTGTAAAGAAACACACTGTGGTCTCATGCATTCAGTTATGGGTTCAAATCGCTGCTGCAGTATTGCATAAGCATGGGATCTGGCCCTGCTGAATAAATGTGAGAAATGTTCCCACAGCCAGAGGAAAGTCTGAGGTTGGAGACCATCGTGTGTTTTAAGTRTCTGAAACACTCTGCCAGTCCATCAGTTCAGAAACCGATAGTGACCACAAATGGTAACACCAGCTGGTGACAACTTGGTAGTCAAGGCAAAATAACTGGTTTATCTCTGATTCCTAGGTGGGCACTTTGTGCATGGCTGAAGCCAGTGATACCCCAACTATCTGCTCATTCTTGTGTTCTTTAGCAAAAAAGACAAGTCAGTACACAGGGATGTTGAWTAAGCCTGTACCAGTGCTCAATCCACTGCTTACAAAAATAAACAGTGCACATCWTTTAGAAATAAACAAGGTATTTTACATCTTCAAAATGCATTACTGCAAACACTTCTGGCTCCTCACAACGTTTAAAAATAGTAGCATTAACTTCCTCATTCCTGAGCCCAAGGCATTTCCCAGGATCAAGTATATCATATCAAGTCAGCAGCTCACATCCTGTCTGCCACATATGTCTGCATATCTCAGGTCATCCGGTCAAGAGGTAATCTCATATTTATACACAACCTTTACCCTGGGTAATATCAAAATGATTTACAAGTTATGTCACTGCTGGTATTTTAAAGAAACCCCAAAGATCTATTTAGAAATTTCTAATATAAGATACYGCGGAAACTTCAATTTCAGTTATGTGTTTTAATAATTCAGTTACCTGGTGAATTGTAAAGACATAAGTGTTTCACAGACAACACAGCTGACACATAGTTATAAATTACGGAAGATAGCAGTGCTCAACTTTTGCCTAATGCTAAAACTTTTCTCCCCTGTAGCTTGTTATGCAAACATTTTCTGTTTAAAATGCAGAGAAGGACATGCAGCTGCATGAGAGTAGCCAGTTTGGCCAGTTCTTGACTCAGAGCATATGTAAGCTCCAGGCTACAGGGAAGTTTTATGAGCTAACAGGTGAGGTGTTCATTGCAAAGGTGAGGGGAGCTATAACAAAGCCACGTGCRTCTGATTTTTTTTTTTTTTATTCTGGAGGGATTTTTGACTTACAACACAAAGGACTGAAGACAACTGGCTGGAAATAATGTGGGAAAACAGAAAGGACAGTCTGATGTACATGCAATGTGGTTTGTGCCTGACCCACATAGATATCACTGAATATRCACCTGCCAGCACAACACCCCCACCCTCAACAAAACATATTAAAGGTTGAGTTGCAGGATGATGCAAAGCATATGACACAGGAATGGGCTGCTAAAGTCTTAGGTGCTAATCTGAACCATGTGATTGTCTAAGTGACCTTCAGCTAGCAATTTATGGCCTCTGCTCCACAAGTTTTCTCTCTGGAGCAAAGCAAAAATACTGATGTAATGGGAAATGTTAATGGCTGTTGCCATGCGTGTTTGATAAATACTATCGTAAAGGCTATCATAAGTCATGTGAAAGCTTGTGGGCTTTCAAAGAACCATACAGGGTAAATGGAATAAGCAAATGCCTGTAGRGAATAAAATATTGGGAGAGGGTAGAACACTGCAGCCCTTGGCTGAGCAAAACTTATCACATGTGAGTCAAGGTAGTTCTTTGTGCACTGGCTGTTGCAAGCAGGTGTACCTGGATGAGAACAAAGAGAAAGATGGAGAAACTGGAGCAAACAGCTAAGACTCAATGCTTACATACCAGACTGGCTGTGAACTGCAGGGAGAAATGATGGGYGTTTTGTTCCTCCCATAGGCTGAGAAACAGGGTGCTGTCCACATTATTTACAGGCAAGGAGGATTGCACCAAAAAGCACTGGAGGCAAGCGGAAAAGGCTTAACAAGACCTTGGAAAGCAAATGCTTGCAGCAACAGATATTGAAACATGCTTGTTACAGTCAAGTACCACTTTATTTGGTTATTGTTCTGTTACTGTCTTCKAAACTTGTATTAGGCTGTTGCTAAGGTGGTTGCAGGGTTAAGTTAGGATGCTGCATTGCTGGTTTTCACGTCTTGAGGTCTTTAAAGACATGTTTTGGATAGATGTTGAGAAAGACAATTTAGAGACAGGATATAATAAGAAGAAATATTCCCACTGCAGGTAACTTAACTTCGGCCTCCTTCACAGTGACACTGATCTCAGTTTTTGCCCATCCAAAAAAAAGTGATGCTACAGAGGTTGTCTTGGAGAGTTTAGAAAAGCATGGCTGTTTGTGCCTGCCCTGCCAGTCTGATGAGTACAACCATACCATCRATAACTTCAGCCAGCTTTGGAATTAATAGAGTTGATCCAGCTCACTCACTGTATAAATACAATAAAAGGACTCATAAAGAGGGTGGAAGACAGAAAACTTGCCAGCTTGTTCATCCAAATACTAATTTTAATTCATGGTCCTGCTACACAGCCCTCTATCCAAATCTGAGAATCTTGTTATCATCCCATGGTGTTATCAGCAGGTCATCTCCAACCTCAGGGCAGCTGTTGCCCAGCCTAGGAGGCTGCTATGACAGAATGGCTTGTTTTACAATTTATCGCTTTGATTGATGAGGCCATTCCCCCTTTTCCACACTCATCTGTTCCAGGCCTGAGACTCCCTTAGCATGGTCAGTCCAGGCTCCCACCATAAAATCTCAGCTGTTGTGCAGCTATTCACAATTGCAGGAAATCAACAGAACCAAATACTGGGCTGTTGCCTATCTTATGTCATTTTGAGTTTTGTTTTTCCYTTTTGTATGTGTACATGGGATTATTTAGGGTCACTCCACAGAAGCAGCCAAACAGAAATGATCCAACAAGCAAATTCTTCCTCCCTCCCTTGGACCATGCTGGTGTGATTACAGTGAACAGAAAAGCACAGGCCTCTGTTAAGGGTGAGAGTTTGAGCAAAAGAAACCTACACGTGAAGAATGGACAGATGTAACTCATGTTATCACAGCACTCTGGYGACTAAAGAAGAAACCTATACTTCCTTCCTCTGTACTGATTGTAACTTCCCATCTTTCCATCTTTAACAGGCATCTTCAGTCCAACTTATGATTCTGGCTGGGGGTAAAACACAGAGTATACAAAGTCCAAATTTCTATGTGCTTGTCCTGAATAACTTCTCAGACACAATGATTGCTTTTCTCATTGTTAAGTTTTAGCAACCCTCATCACCACCTAGTCTTAGCTGTGTGTCCTATTTCATCCCCAAATGATGCTCATCATTCCTTTGATGGCAATGCAGAGAGGGAAGGAACAGGGAATCATGAAAATTTCTGTTCTGGGGTACCAGAACTAGAATTAGGCAGGGTACAAGGGCAGGATAGGATGGAGCTCTGATAGAGTCAGGCCAATACCTGTACAAAATACACCACAGAGAGCTAAATGGAAATAGACTCTGTATTCTTGAAATGTGGAAGAGACCTAACAGATCTCTTCTGGATACAGGAGAAGATTAGGGAGGAAAAAAAGAAAAGGGATGGACAGTGTGATAGGAAACCTTACTGCCTCTATCACCAAACTGCGTAGYTGGTTTGGTGGCGGCGGAGAGACAAAAGCTGAGCACAGAATGTGACCAATGTGAATGAAAACAACAGGGCCCCCACAGCTGCTGTGCCCTGTAAACAAAGCTCAGCTTTCTGAAGGGCCATGTGAGATTTTGCAGAAGAGTCCTGAAAGACCAGAGGTCTGCCCAAAGGAACCAACAGGGATTAGAGAAAGGAAGAACATGGGATAATAAAATGAGGATTTTATTCAGCTTAAACAAAAGGTACTCAGATCATAAAACATATATATTTAATGTATTTCTACAAAAAGATCAGATGAACATTCAAGAAATAAATGGGCAACACTTAACAGGTAATTAAAATACCCGAAAGCAGTATCTTACATAGTGGCACTGACTGGTGGAGGAAAGTTAACAGCAGTTACCTAAGAACAACATTGCTATGGACAAGAATGACTGCTCAGTTCCCTGGTGAGCAATCTATTCTAACATTTCAAGAACTAAGCTGATCATGTCATAGGAAAATAGACTTTTTTCTTTATGAGATAAAGCTGCAAAATTGTTCAGTATGTTATGGAAAAGAGGGAGGACATAATATTTTTTGCCCACTCGTCTATTTGGATATGGTGGATAAAGGATTTAGATAAAAAGTCAGAAATAGCTGTCAGATGAGAAAGTACCACCAACGAACTTCAACTAAGTTAACAGGTCTAGAAGAAATAACTAAAGGGATTTAGGAACGTAATGTATTCTGATCTTTTACACTGCATCTTTCCAGTCTGCAGATTTGTACCACTCAACTAGGTCACATCAAGGTCAAATGGCAGAAACAAAAAAGCCAGTCATGTGAACAAGGATATGCACCCTATGGAAAGGTTTGAATTTAGTTTCTCATGGGGAATTACATTTCTTGTAGGCTTTGTTCGGAAACATATATGAGCACATAAAATCATGAAGGAGAATTCTGCCCTCACACTGGCTTAGTGAAAGCATGTTTGTGTTTCAGACAAGAAAAGAGAATGTACTGGGAGTGTGTTTATTTGAAACAGAATTTTAATGGTCGAGAAATGCTGACAGCTTGCAAGATTAAATCCTGTATTTACTAACTCAGCAGTATCCTCCCCCCTAATTTTCCCCATCATCACTGCACCACAACATAAGGGGGCAGCTCTACAAAACAAGGTATCTAYTGACACGTGGCAAATCTGCGCTGGAGCTCTCTGAGCTGGATCTAAACAAAACTGTTTCTTGGGGTCAACTCTGATGATGATTTTGGATATGAAATTTGGTTCGCCCACAAAGCAAATTGAAACCCAGATCTCTCATTACACGATCTGAACAGTTGTCAGATGGCAGCAGCCTGACTGTGCAGGGATGAAAACCATGCCACGGTCCTGTGGGTGAGCCAGTCTCCTTGTGAATATTTTCAAGATGCATCAGGAAGCAATTAYCAAATCCCAACAAAACCTAATTATGACCCCTCTCCTCCTTCACCAACTATCWCTTAGGAGAAGCCAGAATTATTTTTCTCCTCTCTCCCCTATAGTTAAACATAAATCAACGGGGTTTTTCCCCCCCCTTCAAACTTTTAGCCCTGTTTAGTCTCTTCGTGCTGAGCCTTTTGTCTTCGGGAAGAGCCTGTTTCGCTGGAAGCCGACAACTGTCCGGCAGACAATGGAGCTGTCTGCAGAGCAGGCGCTCCGGAGCGCAGAGCGGGATGGCTGAGCCGGAGGCATTCCCGGCCCGTTGCCATAGCAGCGGGGTGAGCGGCTGCCCCTCCCCGGCCGCCGGCGGGGCTCGGTGACCGAGCAGGGTCCGGGGAGGGCAGCGCAGCGCCGGGGCTGCGGGACGGCGCTCGAAAAGCTGCTCCGCAGGGCTGGCTTGTACGGACAAGCCTGGGCGCTAATTGCAGAATTTGAGCTAGATCAAAATAACATGCACCAAGTAGGTTAAAAGCACAGTGCGCCTGGAACTGGCATCCTTCGGAGTCCACCAGAAATAGTGGGGAAAACAGGGGAGGTCCCGGGTTGWAGTCATTTCACAGGAAGCTCTGGCTGATCAAGGATGTCGAGTGAAGGATTTGCAACTTTAACATAAAGCATGAACTAATTCTACACATTTTATCTCTTTCTCCAGCACAGCATGCTACATGGGAACCATTAGAAGGCCATTCAATGGAAGTGGCAACACTTCCCCAACACAAAGAATATAGATAGCATTGGTAGCATTATCCTCTGTAAACACTGGGTAGAGTTTAACAGGAGGGCAGCTACTGGAATCGTACATGCTTTCACCAACTTTTGCCCCTCAGCATTGAGTCTCTGTATGTACATGTAGCCCCAGACTATGCAGATTTTTATAATCCACACCTGAATCTCAGTGTCCAAACGGAAAAGTTCTGGTTGCTTTTGTGATAGGCAAGACTTTTTTCTAATTATCTTTGATGGAAAAAAAAAAGAAAAAAGATCAATCATTATCTTCTTATTTCCCTTCTTACCTTATTTCCCTTCCTATTCACTGTAATTCACTGCAATAATTTCTGGGTACAGAATTTGAGGAAAATCATCAAGTAGACAAAGCAATCCCCTTTTCAGCCAAGGGCAGCTTTACTTATTATTTGGTTGCAAGAACAAGGATCCTGCCTGCAGCAGCTGTCCATTCCAACAGTTTGTAAACTGTAAGTTTACATAAGTACACCAAAGTCTGAGTGTTCTTTCATTGTCTTCTTTGTGGCCCGCAAAGCAAGCTGAAAATCTCTTGAGAACAGGAGCTCTCATGAGACTGTATGAACTTCAGGTCAGGACAGAGAGTCTCCTGGATCAGCATTCCTGACAACATTTCAGTGATTCTGTTGGTCCCAGCTGGAACCTGTACATGCTGAGGCAGCTGCAAAATAAGACAATAAGCTCAACTGAACAGCTTCCAGCTTCGGTAGAGCTTTGGAATTCAGCTTAAATTTGGGAAGGAGAAAGTTCAGGTTGATTCTTTTCATTTAMATTACTTCATTCATTTCCTAACAAGGGACCACCTGGAAAGGGGATATCGCCCTGTCTGCCCATGGATGGCCAGGTGCCAAGCAGATTTCACCACTGAGTGAATATACTCCTCAGCTGTCTGCACTTGCACGACGCAGCAGATAAAAGATATGTAAAGCAGAACTCCTGTATCCTCAGAACACCAATTCTGCTGAAGTGGAAAAAGGGAGCCTTTTTTGCTACATTGAGCCAATAGAAGGCACTTTTAGATGGAAATAATTTGTACATCTCATTTATTATTTGACTGTAAAGGGTTTTTACCATAAATCGTAGCTTCAAGAGTATGTATTAGGGATAATGTGCATGGATTTYACTGAGGTAAGCAGGGTCAGAGGGAAGTAGGTAACATTATGGGATGGATGGCACCTTTGTAAACAGTCATTCTGGAAAAGATTTGGATGATTATCACCCCTCATGCGATCTTGAGACTAAAAGAGCCAATATAATATTAGAAAGAAAGAAACATGAACAAGAAGGAAAATAATTTCAGTTGTGCATGTAGTACAGTCTGATTTCTGGTGGAACCTGATCTTCTGTCCAGAATTCAGGAACACAGAAAAAACTGAGGACTGTTCTGGAAAGATTCATAACAATATAAAGGAGTAAAAACTCTTGCACACAGCAAAAGACAAAAGCTCAACCTATTTAATCGTCTCTGCGGGAGATTCAGGAACAATCAGTCTGTAAGCACCTACACAGAAAATTATAAAAGAAAAATTGCTGTGATCTAATAAGTGATATGGGGTAGTTGGAAGGCACCATGGAGAAACTGAGATTAAAAACCATCCAGAGGCAATTAACCACTGAACCAATTTACGAAAAACTCTGCTCAGTGAAGTCACAGGAGTGCTTTAGGCAGGTGAGATCATTCCAGTTCTCACAGGAACTAAGTCAGGGATGTGCTATGGTTTGTGATTTGCAGAAGYTCCAGCTACGTGATCACTTTAAAGCTTTTTGACCTTTTAATCTGCATGGGAAAAAATACAGCAGTGGTTATTTAAGCAACTCCATCTCACGCCCCTGTTGTATGATGTATTTCAAAACAGCTGAATGAACTTCAGTGCTGTTCCCTCACAGAAAAATATAAATAAAACTAAATTAGGTGTGGAGAGTTGATGTCAAATTAATCAATTTGGAACCGGCTGTTAAAAAAAATCGAAAATTCAAGTTACAAAGAAAGGCAGACTGATATTCAAAAGGCCAAATATAAACATATCTGTGAGGATGTCCTCAGAGAACCTGCTTTCAAAATATTCAGACATATATGATACTACACATAATGGTATCGTAGTACTAAATGATGTTGAAAATAAGAGGAAATAAAATATTTTGCATCAGATCATCCTTTCTTATAAAGCAAAATTTAGCTGCTTTTCTGCAAAATTTTGGTTTTCTGCACTTCAGAACTCTGTTCCCAATGCACACTTCTGTGTAAATCCAGTTGCTTATTCCTGCATACACGAGGGCAACGCACTGCTTGTGCTTTCAACAAATACTGAGGCACTGAAGTCCCCTAACAATGCAGCCTTGACGAATCTGAATTGCTCACTCACCCACTGAAATTCTATACAGAGCAGCTCAGAGCTGCTAATCTCACAGCAAAACCTGTTTCCAAACCTTCCCTTTCTTGAATACCTCAGTGGGCACAGACACAGATTTCCATTATCCTTTCAGCAGTATTTGCAGAAAATTAGTATAGATCTTTTCGCATGTTTCATTTTATCTTCTACTACAGAGAAACAGCCAACTTTCCCTCTGTCTGATCCGAAGAGAAATAACCTCCCACGAAAGTTCACGAACCAAACCGCCCTCCTCCCCCACATCCTCCTCGGCTCTACAACACGGTGCGTTCGTACCAGCGCATGGACGCTATGAATGGGGCACAGCAGGACACCAATGCCGACTTAGTTGCATATATACAACTTACAATTCTCCTTTAAATCACTTGTTCCCGGGGGCGAAACGTCAACTCTGCCTCATCCTACCAGCAGCGCTCATAGCATAATACGCTGCCTGTAAATAAAACTCTCCCAAGGCAACAATACCGTGTTGGACGTTCCCCTGGACTTCACRGGTTGGAGATGTTTCTCCAATCTCCTTTCTCTGTGAGTATCAGCCATCCCTCCGCCAGCGCACCGGCCCCCTGCCGCAGTACCTTGCTTCTAAAAGAAGTTTACGTGCTCCTCCTCCTCCCACCGATGCAAAACACTAACCCCAGGCGGACGAGATGAAGGGATTGTSTCCCGGCTGCACTCACCGAGGCTCAGGTCCCTCCCGTCGGGCGCCCAGCGGGGCTGGCTGTCCCCCGGCCGTGCCCCTGGTCCCCTTGGCTGGGGGCGCCGGGGGAGGAAGGCGCCCGCTCCGTGCGCCGGAGCTCCAGCCCCGCTCCGCGCCGGCCAGCCCCTCCCGCCCGGGCAGGGCGGGGACAGGGGGAAGGTGCAGGTTGTGGGCAGATCTGGCACACCCAGCAAAGTAGGGGATAGGAGACGGACGGGCAGGCAGGGAGCAGCCGGCGGAACTTCACGTTAAACTCCTCCGAACAAAAACCCTAAAGTTTTGGGTTTTCTTCCTCCGTAAAAAGATGCCTTTTTTTTTTTTTTTTTTTTTTTTTTTTTTTTTTTGAAACTAAACCAAACTGCTAAACATTTCAGCTGATCACCTTGCAGAAATGCAGCACGCTGCTCCCCGTGTCAGCAGTTAAACCACTGTGTCCCGTTAACTCTTCAGTCACCAATTGGCTTTAGCACCGGGATTTCCTTTTGTCCTCTCCGGTGAACTGTTTTGGATTTACTCCAGGCTAGGTAAATACAGATTAGTTTTAAATGCAAAGTACATACCACATTTTAAAGAACTCAGTCTGTCAACCAGTCATTTTTAATCTCCTTGGAAACATTTTCCTATGTTTTTCAATCATTGACATGAGTCGCCCTCAAACTAAACAGAAATTCGAGGGTGGTTTCTGACCACTGGAAGGATATGAGATTCTAGTGCAGTCTTACAGATGGGAAATGAAAAGAGTAACCCACCTGTTTCTAAACACTAAGCAAGACAAATTTATGACAGCGATAACAGGATATGTCCATTTGTGATACCAGGAATTAGACTTAATGATCCAGGAAGTTCTTGCAATAAGAGGAGGAAGAAGACCTAACCTACCTAGCAAACAGTCAGGTCCACCAACACAGTGCTCCACCTGCCAAACACACCTTTACGTCTTCCCAAATGTCCCATTTTAGCCTGTATATTTTTCTTTCCTTGCTCTCATCTCTGCCCCAAGCAGTTCAGATGTAAGACTGAAAACCACAGGGAACAATCTTTCAGTGCCTCTGAGAAACAGCCAATAWCTTTCTGCTTCGCTGTGACATTTCTAGGGTTATTTGGGTTTTTCTCATTTCCCCTTATTGGGTACTATGTAGAAACAAAATTTGTTATTTTGACACGCTGAGGAAAACAGACTGTTTGAAGGCAAGGTTATCTGGATAACTGGGAAGTAATACCAGAAAGTATCTGGCTTACAGAAATGTTACTGATTTGCCATTTACTCATTAAAGTAAATCAGTATCGAAATAATTTTAAGTACACAAAATTAACCACAGAAAGTAAATGGCTTTATGGTTTGAATGATGGAGTATGACACCATGCAGACCCAAAAAGGAAAGGCCAAGCTACGACTTCTGGGTGTTGGTACAATGGTTATTGTGAATTAAATAACAAAAGGGAGGGACGGTAGGTGATGGAATGGATGACTGTGTGATCAGGGACTGCAGGGATGGCCATGTGAGTCTTTCATGTGGGAAAGGTGCCAAACAGCATGCAGCAAAGTTGGTGCCTGCCAGCCTGCAGAAGAGACACAACTGCCTTACTAGAAGGATACRTTTGCGGTGATAGGCAAGGAGCGAGAATCAGTGGTTAGATGCCTTTCCTCAGAAAAAAACAAAACAGCTAGTAAATTAGGAATGGCCACATGCTGTCCTTGTGCCAGCCTCTCCGTCTAGGCCTTTGCCAATTTGAGCCTATACTACTCATCCGAAATTAGATAATTAATGGACGAGCCAGAACATTTGTTTTGTAATCCCCCAGGTCTGCCAACCATGAAGCTGTCCCTTATGCAATACTGTCATGCCTCACTTTCCTCCTACACCTTGTTGTAACAACTTCATGTAGCAGACAGGGCGTTCTCTATCAGTGTAAGAATAAGCTGCTTTCACAGAGGCTAAAAATTCCCAGGCTTACAGCAAGTTGAGGCTAAAGCAGAACAAGATGGAGAAATTAGCCCAAGGACAAACTGCTTGAACAAAAACTTTAAAAGGTGTGGGCTTAAACAAACATGCTGGCTGGAAAAGATGAAAACTCAGACCTGCTCTTGTGACTTTCCAGGTGAACAGTGTTCCTTTTCTCATTTTATCCTCCCTCTCCTCAGCCAAGGGAAACCTCTATGTTGATAATTTTGTTTGCTGTTCTGTCTGTTGCCTCAATCTTTTTGTGTGGAACAGTAATGTAAGATGAGCAGGGAGATGAAGTCATCTTTCTCTAGACTCCCTCTTTTGTTTCTTGCTCCCAATTAGGGTCCATAATTAATCTGGCCACCACAACAGAGCACTGCATGGGGTGCTGGGATGTCATAGACATACTGAAGCAAGCTTGTTTCTCAGGAAACAGGTTTTTTCCTCACGAGGTGGTAGTCCCTTGACCTCTTGTCTAATACAAAAAGAACTTTTAAAATGTGCACAGTAATTAACTCAAATTAGGGACAGAATGAGATCTGTGGTGAAAGGAATAAAATCTGCTTTCCAAAAAAATACATGCACTGTAGAGCTGTTATTATCTCTAAGATGAACGTCTCAAAAACTCTACTTGTAAAAAAAAAATACAACGATAAACTCACTCCAAAATGCCTGTTAAGCTGGTAACTCAGGCTCTGTTTGGCTGTGGGAAACCCAAGTTCAACTCTGTTCTTTGCACAAGAGCTAAACCTGAGCTTCATGTCTCATCCTCGAGCAGGATCCTACCCACCCTGCTATTGCCAGTTTGGGTCCAGTCAAAGCTCCACCTTGGACCTTGATGGAWGCTCAGGTGAAATCCAGTGTGGCCACAATACTTTCCCAACAACCCCTACAGAAAAACTAAAACTAGCTAATAGAGTGGTTAATTCATTATCCTTTGGATGTTTGACACCTCTCTAGCAGATAATGGTATAGATAGCTAACCAGTGGAGCTTTTGCTTTTTTACTGCTGGAGTTTCTTTGGCAGCCTAGTGGATCTCACTGCAGAGCTAATCACTAAGGACTCYCTAAATTCTACTGGCTACCCCTGAGAAGTCTACTTTTCATCATACTTCATATTCATATTTCTATTATTCATATTCATCCATATATAATATGAAAACTGTAAGAAAGCCTGTTTCAAGTCTGTTTCCTGAGGTGTCTGAAGCAYAGATAACAGATAAGGACTTGCTCTTGAGCAGTATCTTGTCGCTGCTGGCCTATATTCACCCTGCAGCAGTTGAGAAAGAGAGAAGGAACCAAGCCCAGGCTGAACACAATCCTCGGTCAGCAGCATTTGGCTTATGTTTATCATTTATCTTGAAACCACTGAACTTTGAACAGTTGCTATTCTAGGATACTTTTCTTGGGAGGAAAAAATGGCAAGATTAAAGCTCAGTAGTCCAGAATGGGTTTCTGAAGTATAATCCTGGCAAGACAAGATGCTTTAGGCTGGGATGTAATCAAAGCAAAAAAACCCACATAGGGAATGAAAGGCATCAGAACACATTAGGATGAATGATTAACTGAAAGCCAGATACTCCTCAGCTATATAACACATGGCACAACCCAGGCACTTGTCAGAACTAAATACAACTTCTCATGACTGTAAATATGAATAGTCAAACCCACTGACATCTGGGAAATCTATGAGAGACGTGGTCTCTGACGAGTTTCTGCTTGTTACATATTTCCACATGCCTGAAACAGCATTTTGCCAATAAGCGTTCAAGGTCTGTGAGAAGAAAAATGTGTAGAGAAGTTCACAGGACACAGACCACTGTGACCACTYGACCACAGCTGGTTGAGTTCTCATCCTGGGAACTCTCAGAGATTCCTACTTCATCCCTAAGGGTGTCCTAAACATGGCTGCCATTTAAATCCATTTGAAATGGATCCCCACAGATGCATCTCCTATCACAAATGACCGAGCCCTTCTCCAACCCTGAGCTGCAGGCAGGAACTCTGTGCCCCAAAGATGAGACTGGTTCAGAAGTGCCTGAGAATGTTATTTTCTCACATCCTGGGTGGATTTCAACTGACAGAAAACATTTCTCCTGCTGCTGCGAAGCAATCTGTGCTGTGGGCTGAGGAGACTGGGGTCTGTGTGCATAGAGAGGGATGGGGTAGGTAAGGAGACCAGGGGAGGAACAGGGCACTGTTAAGACCTGTCAGATTGAAGAGCCACTMGGTTGGGTTGCTCTGATGTTCACCCATCCCTTCCAACAAAAAACACAACTGAGATTTTTGTCTGCAGTCCTGCAAGAATTACAAATACGAGTATGTATACATGCACACCCACACATATATAGAAATACAGATAATTATATGCATAGAGAGACAGAGAGAGCACCCTGTCTCACCTGCTGCATGCTTCCACTGCCTTGTGACTTTAAGGCACATTGGAGAGAAAAGCTTCAACCAGTGCCTGAGGCAAAAAATCTGAAATCTTAACTTCAGACCATAGTGAGTAGAAGTCATACACTTCTCCAGTGCAGTAATACCGAAGGGAACAGAGACGTTATCTGAAGAAGCAGCAAAACCAGTGCCAAAGTAAATGCATCATCCTCAGGATTTATGAGGAGGAAATACAGCTYAAAACTCTGGCCTTTCATTCTTCTGGAGCAAAGCAAAGTCTGACATGCTCAAGGAATTACGTACTTGTGAAAGAGCTCCTAAGCCTTTAATGACTATTACAAAAAGCTGTCTCCTTTACTTGTATCTTTTATAATTTTATGTTCAAGTGGAAGGTGATTTTTAATGAAAGACTCATGTATAGTCTGCCATGTTACACAGAAGTCACATCTATTGTAACTTACTCCTGTTTGAAAAAGGAGGTGGTAAACATACAGACCACAGTGTTTAGAAGCTGAGAAAAGCCTCAGGCACCTTAATGACAGACATATTGCGCAAGCGAGTTTCTTTAYACCAATTTAGAGGAAATTTTGTCCAACTGCATTTGCTATAGGGTTGCCAGCACAGACAGTACAGAATGACTATGACAACTGGGTGTAATCAGCTTTATCCTCATCTGCCACTCATTTCCATGGCACTGTGAGTTACATGGTTAAAATTGCATTCTACTGAATCACTTGAGGAAAGCTCTGAGTGACTTACCCCAAGACCAGTAGTTACAGCAAGGGACAGCATGACTCTACCTTGGCCAAAGAGATGAGTTGAAGAGCTACCAATTGTGTTAAGTACGTGAGAAGCCAAACAAAAGTTTTTCACTTCTGAGGCATCACGGTTGATTTGTCCAGGTCATGGTCTGAATAGCTGATGGAGACAAATAAATTCTCAAGCCCAGCAACATGCAGTTTAATGAAGACTTGTTCAGTCAGCCTTATTAGCAAGGAATTCTGCAGTGTCTAAGGAGGAGGGGTTAATATGCTTTCAAAAGGACACAAAGGATGCTAATTTCTAATCTCTGCTCYATTCTTTAAAATTCATAGCCAAATTATAAAGTATGAGAAGCTGAGGGGGAAAAAAGCATGGAGTTGATAAAGGCAGTCTTTGTATTCAAATTTCTGTGGGAGAAAACATAGAGCAGAAAATTATGCTGGAGGATCTTCACTGTTCCCACCATCTTACCTCATCACAGGAATTAAAAATTATCCTTATAGTGCTCAGAGTCCTGCCATTCATCACACAAGACAGAGAGCACAAAACATGCCATGGCCACAGTCCATGGCCTTAGCGATTCTAGCAGTTATTTTTAAACAGAAGTTATATTTTCATCATTTGTTCACTGTTTTGTGCAAGTGTTGACTTGAAAATTACTTTAAACTAATCTGTACTAGCAGATGCAGCATACATCTTGGAGACCATTTCTATATATTCACCATACTGTTTTCCTCTTTTTAAACATCTTCCCTTTTGGTTACACATATTCAGTGTGAAAACTGACTTTATTAAACACATTGCAAATGCTCCACGTACATGAAAAAATACAAAATATTGCATTTGCCAAAAAGAACAATGATATTTTGTGCTGAAAGCTTTTGAAACGAAATTAAAGGAATATACAGAGATTGTTAAATTCTCAAACTTTTCAGGAAAGATAGTGAGAAATATTTGCGTCCTGATGACTACTAGGCAATTGAATTAAGAATGGCAAAAGAATATTTTACACTTCCATTTCAGTTAGGCAACAGGCTTGGTGTGAATTTGCAGATTTGGCTGTATTACATGGTTCTCTAGACTATTGCATGGGGACTTTACGTGGTTATGATATTAAGCATAGAGATCAGTTACCTCCAAAACTTGTTCATCAACTTGAGTGGCATTTTCCCAATTTATGCTAAACTAAGTGAGGACTACAGTTAACAGTTTGAGTACAGAAAATAAAGATTTTTTTTAAGGGGGTGGGCAAATGATTTAATGAAGTTTGAAAAATGAAAATATCCACAAAATTTTCATCCATAAAATTGAGTTTTAAAGATAACACACTTTTTTTTTTAATGCAATGGCAGAAATCCAGGTATAAGAGTCAAACTTCTACAGCACCATACAAAACGTAAAACATTTAGGAAAATATTGCAGCTTCAGATTCCTGTAAGGTGCAGAAATTATTGTCACTGATGAAATTTAAATAAGACTGCAGGGSACTCTAGCATAGCCTTAGTTACTGCTAGAATTGGTATGTACTTTCTCAGACTACTACTAGAATTACTTCATTACTTTGCAATAGTGCTATTTCAAATTATCCAGTCAACAAAGAGAAATTTAAGTTCTGAAATAGATTATGAAGAAATTCTTCTGCATGCAGAAGGGCGTTCTGCCAAGTAGAAGTGGAATGACAGTCCCTTTACTCATTTTACCTTCCCTGCCAATTGGGAATGGAGGATGCAGCAGGTCACACCCTAGAAACAAGGTGATGCCACTGGCATCAAAGCTCTTAAGAATTTAAGTTATTTTAAATTGGAAAGGAATAGAAGTGGAAATGCATCCAGAAGAGGAAAAAGGGGCAGGAAGAGAGAAAATCCTAAGGTAAAGGAAAAGGGACCTCGTAGGTTAAAGAGTATTTCGTAGAGCACTGGCAGCTGGGAGGCTCAGAAGCCACCTTGAAGCATTCCTGTAAAGCAGGAGATGGAGTGGGGCATGGGGATTAAAGCTGTTCAATAAAAAATAATTCAAATGCAGAAAAAGTATAGCCTAGCCATATATCCTTGTATTTTCTTCCTCTTCACTTCTTTTCTGGGGAAAGATATCAAGAGGCATATGAGCCAGGTTTTCAGGTGTGGCAGGAGAAGCCTCCTGGGACCTGGTCCCATGCTGTTTGACTTGAGAATGATCCAGGAATTAACAGGTTAATATCAAGTGCATTTGCTCACTGAAGATTTACTCTTCTCTCTGCCATCTGATGAGGGATTTRTTGATTTCTACTGACCTGCTTTTCCTTTTATCCAACAGACAAGGAGCTACTGGCTCTGGCAAAACCCTTCCCGTTTCACACCTGTTTCCTCCATTAGTTCAGGTTTGGGTTGTTCAGACACACAAGACAAACTTTTTATTCTGTGGATGCAGCTGGACTGTCAATCTTAGCAGAGCACAGCTCACCCTTTCAGCCCAGCAGTCCCCCAGCTTCTGACTGACCTGGAGCAGCCTGGCAGGGGGACAGAGGACAGGGCTGAAGCCTCAGTCATCACTCTAACATCTCAATCTCTTGACAACTGAATCACCTGATGAAAGTAAACACAAAACAAGTTCTCTGCATTTCCTGTACTCCCCTGCCSTCTCAATAGCCCCCCGTTACCGACAGCATCACTGTCATGGGAAGCCTCAYGTTCATTGCCTCTGGCTGCTCTGTTATAGAGATGCCATCTGCTGTTGGTGCTGTATCTACTGGAGCACTGACCTCTCTTAGCTAAGCTGCCTTGACCTTTATGGGAGRTCAGTCCATCTGATGCTGTCCATCTCTGGATACATATGTGACTCATCAGGAAATCCAGTGCTCTTCATGATGTTTTAACTGCGCTGTGACACACAGGCTGTTCCTGCAAGCCTGGAACACAGAACAGCCAAAGGAGCTGAAGCTGAGTCGTGCAATTTCAAACCAAGCAGACATCAAAAGCATACCTGCAAAGTTTGATCACATCCTGGGAAAGCTCTTATAACACTTGTTATATCTAAAGAATTTGCTGTGGCATTGATTTTAGCAGAGATGCATGGTCTTAGCAGAGCCCTGAGTACACACCCACGTTAATCCATGTCACTGTGTCTCCACTGCCTTTGCACCCATGCTAAATCAAGGAAAACTGCTCATGCATGATACAATCTATTTATCTTAAGGCCAAATTTACCCTGAGAGCCTGAGATCTATCATCAGCAAGGACTGATCTGTGTGTACAACAGCAAGTACACAGCTTTGCTGAACCTCTTCAGCTAAGCATGTTTTCAAATACAGACTTTAAAGCAGTGCAGTTTTGTGGCTTTACCAAGAAAAGTACAATCTACTGACGGAGACGAAGATGCAGATGAAGACTGTGCAGTCCAATTACAGCATTTGTCGAAGAGACACACCAACACTCAAAGAAGGCGAACAATCTATATGCAACTGCGTCAACAGAGTGAAATGCCTTTGTGTTTCTCCCTCCTTGGAGATGAAGAACTCAAAAGATTTGCAGGGAATCCTGCAGGTCTCCCAGGATACACCATAGTTCGCACTAATAATGTGTTGCTTGAGGCAACCAAGCCTGAACAAACAAATCAGTCTGGGGGAGGAGGAGTGGTGGGTTCATGAAAGCAAAGCCTCCAGGAAAGCCCCCCTTACTTCTTTTATGCAAACTTTCCCACCCAGATCCTAATTGTGGCTGGCTGGTGAAGGGCCTGCTGCAGAGGAGGCACAGTGAAGCGCCCTGGGCCAACCTCGTGTCCCACTTGCCAGGACAATTGCCCGTGCTGGGGGCAGCGCTGTGCAGCCCCGAGGCACAGGAAGCAATGGAACTGGCGCTGTGGCCGGCGTGACAAATGCACTAACACCCTCCAGTTGTCTGCTCTGCCAGCTGCACCATGTGCCTCTCTGTGCTGGCATGTGCTCCCCTTCCACCCCAGTCCCTCCTGACAACTCATGCCTAGCACAAAGCATACAAATGCGTGGTAGCAGAGGCAGGACACAGCAAACACAAACACCCAGAAAGCCCCGTGCTTTCTGCACGGAACAAACACTTCTGTTGGGCTTCTCAGGAGGAGGGCCACATTTTGGTGAAGAGAATCAAGAACTTGGCATTTATGCAAGAACATGAATTTATTTCCCTTCATGCAAAACTGACATTCTCCTTACCATGCATTTCTTGTAAGAACATGTATATCCCACCATCACACACTATGCAACCAAAATTTTTTTGGAAAAAGAGGATTATTTTTTAATTCTAGATTTACCTTTCTGCACATGGAAAATGGCATAAAGCTTGGCAGCTGCCTGTGCTAGGTACAGAGAGAGTTGTACAAATTATTTTAACTGCTATCAAATGTCTGCACTTAATGACAGTATGGCATATACCCCATCTTTTCAAAAGACTCACAGATGCACCAGATCAGATTGAACACAGAGTCAGAGCTACGCTGCTCTCTCTGGCCATGTCAGTGTTGTTGTGGAAACTCATTCATCTCCTTCATGTTGCCAAAAACCAGTGTTTTAAAGATGCCTGTTTTGAATGCCAGTGTGCAAGTTTGTGTCTGGATACATAAAGGCAGCTAAAAGCAAAACAAAAAGTACCCAATGGCACTGGACTGCCAGCCGTGACAGATTCCTGGCTGCCCTGAGCCAGGGATCGAGGTTGCTTGCTCTGCCTCCAACAAATGATTCTCAGCTGCTGCAGACCTCTGGTCCTTGGCCCTGACCTGCCAAGGGTCCAATCTTCTCCAACAAACAGCAGTTCCCACACCCTTAACGGCAGAAGGACCAGAAAGCCTCTGATTGCTGCTCTTCCCTTTGACTTTTTAGTTCTTGCTTCTTCCCTGCAGCAGAAACAGACCTTGTCCCCAGCTCCTCTCCTGCTCCCCCTCTCCACTATGAGGAGCCAAGAATGGGATGCTGTGGGAACAGGTCCTGTGCTCTCGGACATGGTGAAGCAAAAGGCAGTAAGGCAGGGAAAAGAAGTGGAGAAGAAGTGAAACGGGACTACTGACCACATCCACAGCTCCCTGGCACATAAGACTCCTCATCCCCATGGAGCCCCTCTTCCCACCATCGGATGCCCCTGCCCAGCTCCTCTCCACACATGACTCATGTAACCAGAGCATTCAGTTTGTGGAAATATGGTTGTGTCACTGCACTAATATAAGTGCTGATTTATTTCTTCTTTCCTTCACTCCCACAAGTTGGGTTAGTTATTGTGCAGGCAACTAATCAGTGTGTGAATCTGACAGAAAAGGACCTTGCCCTCATTTTTTAATTTTCAAAGCAGCTTTAGCTTCATCCCTGATCTAACATTTAACTCACCAAAATGAAAGATATTTTTGTTTGTTACAGAGCTTACTTATTTTTTCAGTCAACTGTTTTACTCTGCCATATAACTAAAACTCTTATTTAAGAGAAAAGGCAAATGAAGCCAACACAGGACCAGCAGACCCCTGGAAAGCTGGGTCTCAACTGGTCCTACCTTTCTGAGAAATAATCTTCAGTGGTAATGTTACATACTGGAGCAAAACCAAACCAATATATGCATATATAAAGAACAAGAAAGTGGGACTGTGGTGATATTTAAACATTAACACATGCAGACATTGTGCAAAAGCTAATGAATATTTTGTCCTGGCTCTTTAATAAGAATAGTGATGCAGAGCGAAGTGATAAGGTCACAAGAGGCAGGCTAGAAAACCAAAAGGAGGGAGTGGAAATGGAAAACAACATTAATGAGGTAAGTGAACATTTTGGAGAGGTTAATGTGCTCAGATCAGGAGGTCTGACAAGCTCTCTTCCTAAACTCTGAAAGAACTAACATCTGTAGTTACGTGCATCATAAGGATTTGAAAGGAATTGGTTCAGATGGGAATGGTACCATGCAACTGGAGAAGAGAATATATAGTAACCGTATCTTAGAGGGGGGAAAGTCACTCTGGAAGATACAAGGCTGAAGTCTGACTGCAATAGTATGCATGATTTTGAAATGAAAAATTGAAAAGCATCACATAATAAAGAGGATGAAAGCTAACTTTAAAAGAGATAGTTTGTTCCAGCCAAATGTAAGATGTGTACTTGACAACAAATTTTCTAGATAAAAGTAGATCTGTCTGTGTTAGAAAAAGCATTAATGTGGTGCCACCTGGGAAGGAGTTAAAATGGAGACTGATACCAATATTAAGACAGAACTAAAAACCAAGCTAAAAGGAAGACAGCCACTGAGTTTTAAGAGAAATATTAGGTTAGAGGAGCTACAAGTAACATTTCTTGATTAAATTTACATGATTAACACTATGTTTATCTATATTTTTAAATAATGATCATGGCACAAAAATAAACATGCTAATGGTATTTGCTGAACACAGACTATAAGGAGGATCAGGGTAGATGAAAGAAAATTTGAATGTCATACTGAAAGGAGTGATTCTTCTTGAGTGCTGGAGTGTCAGAAATTAGATGAAATGCAATAAGCGATAAAGTTCACGAGCAGGCATTTAAGGACAATATATTTGTTACAAGAACTGAACTAATTAATTACATATGAAAGTGATCTAGGATATAGACAATCAATTTGAATACAGTGCAAGGGTACTTGCCTGATGCACTGACACAAAACAAAATTAGATCCTGGGATGTATCAAGGACACGATTCCTGAAGATGGGAAAACTAATATCTTAATATCAGGCTATGGTAAGGCCTCAGTCTTGCACAGTTCTGTGCAAGATAAATAAACCCAAAAGATTAATTCAAACAGCACCATGAGCTGAGAAAAGCTTTCTAGGATGAGGAGGAGAATGGAGAACCAGAATACTAAAGAGCTTGTCTTATTCAGTTTAGCAAATGAAAACAGAGGGAGAGATAATTACCCTCTATAAATATATTAAAGTGCTTACACTGGAGAGGGCAAAAAGCTATTTGATAGACAATATTGGCACAGGAATACATGGATAGGAAATGGTCATGAATACATTTGCTACAGGGTCCTGGGAAATAGATTCCATTCCTATGATCTTAAGTGAATCATGTTTAAACCTCTCTGAAATGTCTACATGTAAAAATTCAGTAGCTTCAATAGACTGCTGACTGAAGTCTCCACTTAGAAGTATAATTTCTACAAAGCCTGTAATGGGCTTGAGAACACAGAGCTACAGGACATATGTTGGCAGGATCTCTAATCTCCTTTTAAACACTAAAATAAATGGCTAGATTTGGAGAGGAGCACACTGAGCTGAAGCTATTTGAAAATTTTGTTCAGCTGTGGCAAGAATAGCTGTTTCCAAGACATGAGAATCTTGGAAAGAGTTTTAGGTGCAAAACCCAGATCTGGACTTCTCACAAAAAGTACTAAGCCCTCTTAATAGTTTTACAAAACTGAGTCCTAAGTGACTAGCTCACATCAGTCTCCACTAAATATATTGCAGTACGAGGGTAATGACAAACAAATTGGACTGGCATCCATGCGACAAAACCCAGAATCACAACTCTCATTCTTGTTAACCAAGATCAGAATGAATAAAAAGCATGAAGTGTCCTCTCCCTCTCATGTAATATGCACAATCAAATTGCAAATACCAGTTTATATAGGCAGAGGATTTTGGTCTCAAAATATATGTCAAATATAAGGACAACTAAAACCAAATTGCTTTTAACAACAGATGAATATTGTTATAAAGTAAGATTCATGTCATATCTGTGCTCCAGTATAATATGGTTTGATCAAGACTAGATGAGGTAAAAACCAGAGATGTTGAAGTAAAGACAGAAAAGAGCATTCTCGCGACAGTACTCTCATCCAACTCTGCCATTTCTGCCTTGAAAGAACAGAAAGTGTTACATTTTTTTCCCTAAGAGTGGGGATGAATAAAGGAAAAAAGGAGGCAGAAGTCCTGATAAAAATGGACACTTACCACAAGTTTCTAAGAGGGCACAAGAAAATAAGCTGTCAACATAGAAACTGAAGGTTTTGCTTAAATGATTCTGTTCACCATGTTTTTGACCAATCTGCTTCCCATTTTATTCCACACTGTTCTTTGAGGAGATGATTTTATAACTGATCCCCTATGAGGTGCTCATCATCACTTTTCCAACTCCTGTGTTGTGTAGTCCAGTGATCCCCTGAGCCTTTCTTAGGTTTCAGATGATATCACAAAAAGAGAGAAACAAGCAAATCTATGCATTTGGGTATTTTTCATTCTCACTTGCTCTCAGCTTTTTCACCGGCTGTTCCACTCTGCCAGTTCCATTCAGCTGCTTCATAATCAGACAGGAAATTCCACACAGAACTGGGATCTCTAATCAAGAGCACATGCAATGATTTACAGCTCTTGTTAATTGGTACTACCGCTGAAGCTTGCTTGCTTCTCTGCCATGTAGACTCGGGGGTGGAAAATGCCAGTTCTCAGGTGGGTAACTCCTCCTCGTGGTGGATCCTGCTGTGGTTTGGGACCTGCAGAATCGTGTTCCTCGGGGTGCAGCCAGCACTGTGGGGCACTGGCTGTGCTGCTGAGCAGCACCAAGCTGGGACAGTGCTTCAGCAGAGCTACTCTATGGCTACAGTGCCATTCCTGCCTCCTGTCAGCAGTACTGCAGCATGCTGCCAGGAATGGAATGCAACAGGTGAGAGACTGTCGCTGATGTTTTCCACTTCGAAAGAGCTGGATGTGGGGAGATATCTTGGTGCTCTTCTCTCCCAGCAGCTTTAAGTTTGGAAGCCACCCAGCATCCTGCAGAACTGCTCCAAACAACACAGCAATCACAGATAGCTGCTGCACTTAAGCATTCTATCTCCAATTAAGCTTTACACTGAAATGTCCTGTCCAGCTGCAAAATCTCCAGCAGAACTCCTCAGGCTTATCACATCAGCATGTGAGTCTCTGCATTAGAGAGCAACTGGGGCCAACATAAACACTGTGGCTGAGGAATCACAGCCTTACAAACAGAAATAAAGGGCTTTGTACCTAGTCTGCCTCACTGGCCTGAGACAAACTACAAAGCACCTACTCACATCTATTTTCTCAGGTTATTGCCTATATAAAGGGAGATCAGCAGGTCAGCCCTGTGAATGGCCCTGGTCTTCTCTGCTTTCCTTTCAGCTGATCTGACTATATAAAAACATTAGTGAGCAGGTATGGAAAGAGAAAAATTCATCACGAATACCACACAGGCTCCACACTTGGCTTTTCTATAATAAAGATAACCCTGTTACAAAATCACAGTTCCTGTACCTTGCACTTCCAAATGCCCATGAGAAAAAAACTCAGCACCTGAACTAGGAGATGCTCTTTTAGCTGTTTGCAGCACAGGGCCAATGACATGCATGAGATCAGAAATTATTCTATGGTGGCATGCAGACAAGAAAACACTCAAACAGAAAAGTTATGACATTTTTAGATATATATATATTTAGATTAAAAGTTTTTAATTAAAACATTTCTCAGYAATAATGAAAATCAGACTCAGTTCTTTCATGCTGACACTTTCTCCTCTCACACTTTGCCTCCTCCTTGTCTTAGACCTGGTGTTCTCAGAACRTGGTGGAGTAAGGGAGGGCTAATTAATTCACAGCGGTAAGCAGTATAAGACTCAGCCTAATAGGCATTAGTAGGAGCAGACACTTCTGAGCTTTCTTCTCACTCCCTTCTTGCTACAGGAGCAATGTTAAATCCTGTCCTCCAACACCCTGAGATTTCTCATCATTCCTGAAGAAAAAGCACAATCCTGATAGTTCTATAGCAGTATCAACCACTCCTTTGGGAGGTAAGGTAACAGAGAAGATAACTAATCAGTGTTATTTTCTGGGGCATAGTTGGGACAGATATGGAACCTTTTGAAGTTAGGAGACTCCATTTAGCCCCACAAGAGCTGGCAGAGCTGAGCTCAGGGACATCTCAGCTTTGCTTTATCACTAGGACAGTCCTCTTTAAAAATGAGGTTTTGAAGATAGAAATAAGCCTTTAGTTTATTGTTGTACCTGTCCTTTCCTCATTCTAACACYCCCCCTCTTCCACAGATTTTCTGTGCCTTCCTTCCTGCTATAAGAAGGGACTTCATCAAAGAGCTTGAGACAAAAGTCTRTAAGGCAAAAGTCGTTTCTACTTCACCTAAGTTCAGCTTGTACAATCAAGCTGCAGGCTTCCTCCACTGTAAAACAGGGATGAGGACTGAACACAACTGCAGAGGCCACTGGGATACTGTGGCGAGGAAGCCTTGAAGAGGAGCCTATTCCTGGTACACAGGTCTATCTTGGGATCACAATTCTACTGCTCTGAATTATCCAGTCTTAGCTTTCTAGATCTGTCCAAACTAATGCATTACTCTTAAAGAAGCTAAAAATGCTTGAGAAAAATATGGGACAACAACTAGGATATGTAACTCCTGAATTGCTAGCTAGTATTGAAGAATAAAAAACCCCGGCMTCTGGTGCTGAATTTAGCCCTTACAGGTAGGACTTGTTTAAGAGTACATTTTAGGTGCTATTTGTTCATGGTACTCTGGAGTCCCCTCCTCCTTGAAGCAAAGGTTGGATGTTCCTCTCTGCAGCCTCTCCAGCTGGCTTTGGCAGGCTCTCAAGTACAAGTTTTTCATGTGTCTGGRACTGGGTCACCAGAACAAACTGGTTAATAGTTACACAGCATAACTCAAGTGCAGTACTGGATGGAAGGGAGTAATCAACAGCATACATTATTTTATCCCTTGCCCTGGTAATTAACATGGAATAAGTTCAGAGTGTATAGCCTGTTTCTGGCATTCTGTGCAACCACATTGCACAGCTATATAATCTGTTCAAAGCTGCTTGTTTGAAACTCACAGAATCCCATTCTTTCAATCACATCAGGATTCAGTATCTAGCTGGCTACAGTTACAGCAAAAATGTATGTAAGAGATTTACTGCAGAAAAGCATTAGGAAAAGGTTTGAGAAGTTATTACTTGCTCTCTATTACCTTCAAGAAATAGCTGGAGCTGAGCTTGTCAGAGTTGCCATTTCCAAGTTTTGAAACAGAAGCAGCAGAACCCCCTTAAACCATGTATTTTACTTTGAAAATAACAACATTCTCAGAATTAATTCCTTGTGCTATTTATTAACTGWCTGGATTTTGAGAAGTTAGGGTCACACATGCAACCTTCTATCTCCAAACATGCAGATGTTCTCAGAAAATAGTAACAGAGCAATTTCCTCATTATCCCAGCAGTCCCAGAGATTCAGGAGAATGCCAAAGAGAACACTGGTCAGCAAATTGAACCGTTAACATCAAACATGGCATAATTGCAGCTTTGCTAAACTACAAATCACAACAGAAACTTCACAACGAGCAATGATGTACCTAAAATGGCTATGAGGAAACTCAGGCCTACACACAGACATAAACATACATAGCTTTATTATATAATACAGAGATTTTATAATATATTATATTAAATTTATAACAGAATATAGTTTATGAGCCATGTAAATATATATCGTATCTTCTTTATTATATACATATTKACCATATATAATTATTTTTATTTTGTATACAATTTAATTTAAATTTATATCAGTAAAATTACTTTAAAGAGGAATGGTGAAATGCAGAAATCTAAATTAAGCTGAGGTATTTGTGCATAACCTAAAAACAGACCTCAGTGCTTCCAGATCTAAAACCCCACAGTTACAAGACGGTCTCTCCCTTGCTCCTCTAACTTGCAGATATTTGGCCTTTTTTGAAAGCTGAGGCAGGCATCTGCTACAGAAGGAACAAAYACTTGTATTGTATCAGTAACAGAGATGTCCTGTGTTACTTATCTTGCAGAGCACAGCACAAAGGCCAAAAGTTCCCATTTCTTTTCATGCTCATTGATCYAAGCTGAGCAACACAGCGAGGCATGGTAAGAACCGAAGCAAGGGGCCACTTCACCAGCACCAAAAACAGCTTCACACGCAGTGAAACCCCAGCTGCTGCAAAGTGCTTGTTATARCCATGTAAACATGCCCATGTTAAATGGACAGCCTGCTATCACCTGCCCCATTTACTGGCTAGCTGCCACAGGCTAAAGAGCCCCTCGTGCTGACAAAGATGAGGATAATGTAAAAGGCTTCTTGGTGCCAGAGTTCAAACAAGCATAGGCAATAAAGTGCAGCATCTTTTAGCTGCACTGAGAAAGAAAAGCACATCTTTTTCAGCTCTGCTTATTAAACATTTACCTTCACCACTGTGAACATTGCTGCCTTTACAGGACATCCCAACTCTATGTCRGGAGGTTTTATGCAGTCCCCTGTAGAAAGGGTAAACTTTCAGGCTGRAATCATTCAGGTCTCTCTCATCTTTCTCCAAAGTCTTCCTAAACACATGCATTAGATAAAACTCAAGCCCATAGGTTTTACACTCAAATCTTGTGTCAGTTGTGACAAAGTTAATTCCCAGCCAATTTCACCTKCTTAGAGCCTACCAGCTCTGGACACCAAGTCCACACATTCTTGGACCTGTTTCTGTGTATGCTTGCACTCAGACCTACCTCAGGCTTTCATCTGCTCCCACACAAACCCTGTGACCCAACCTATCACAGGCAGTTGGCATTTAAGTATTTTGCATGCAGGATAAATTCAAGACAAGTGGTGAAATTATGGAACAGAGTATCCTTTTATCCTGTTCAGGCAATAAAAATTCACCATGGCTATAACAGTTAYTTTACTCAGCATCTGACCACAGAGTAGTTTTTCATGCTTTTCTCATCTCTTGGTTTTTCTTGCTTGAGACAGTATTACACCTAGACTTTTTTATAGATCTGATTTTTTACCATTACTAAGAAGATCAAACATTGATTTCTTATTTTCATAGGGGTTTTTAGCAATGAAATTAGTGTGATTTTTTTTCCCTCCAGCAAGCTTGATGTTGGAGTCAACATCCTGGCTAGCAGTCAAGGTGACTCCATAAYCACACAGATTATAAGGATTCCTCTCTTTGACTTCATGGCAAAAAWATATGCCTTTTCATTGCCTTGATGGAGCTTTCAAATCTCACTACAGACTGAGTCAGCCAGTCTTTCRAGAGGAGAAATGCAAAACAAATGCTTGAATTAAGTCAGATTTAAAGAACTGCATTTCTGGGGAGGGACAGAGACGAAGAAGAGAAGAAAGTGATCATTTATTTTTTGTCCTCTCATGCACTGTGATGGTGGGATGAGGGGGATTGAACAACAGAAAAGCAGCCAGAACTGTACAACAATTCCATGACACCGGGTCCTCAGCTCCCTCACTTCCACAAACCTTCCTGATGCCAGCAACCGCCTTGGGGAGTGAGGCATCCCAGGAACAGGACAAACAGATGCACTTTGTTCGTGTTGCCCTTTTGCAAATTCCACACATAGCCAGGAAGACTCAATGCACTTCATACTTCAAGTTTCAGTACCGCTAAGGTACCGTATGTGTATCTTATATTTTATGTATCTTATGTTTATGATAAGTGTATTTTAYGTTTTAATTAATACCACAGCCCTGCTTATATTGCTTCCCTTTTTACTTTYAAAAATTTTTAGGTGACTGGAATGAGATTTTGTACTCGTATTACTAATAAATATGTCAGTTTGTGACTGACTGAAAAAGAAACAGTAAGAAGGTTGCACACACAACTTTCACTGAAGTGTCAGCTTCACTTTGGGCCATATATAGGACATAATCCCATATGTGTGCCAGGTGTATGCAGCAGCTCTTGTCTTTGACTTTTCTATATGATGCAAATTTATATATGTACTGGGCATCCCTTAYTCCCTTTGCTCAGGAGACAGCTCTAGGGACAGCAGTGTACACCAAATCAACAAAATAGCAATATCCAGCACATACTCCAGCTTGCCTGTTCAACCTTTTTACCAAAAAATGGTTTCCCAATGCAAAGGTACAGAATAACAGAGTATTCTAAAATAAAAACAGCCAAGACAGATTTTTTTCACTATTTGAAAAAAGAAATAGCTSTACTTATCCAAAGTAACTACTGCTCCTCCACAAATGCCTTAGGTACTGAGCCAGCACCTACCATGCTGCTGTTTATAAACCTGCCWAGAAGTCTAACCCAGTTTCACTGAACCATCAAATAATACTCTTTGCAGGTGATGTATGTATATGTTTCTAATGGAAGGAACRTATGACCTCACTGAGGCTTAGGAAGTCCATTCTCATAAAACAGATCTTATTTCCCACATATTTTTACATWCACCACCTGAGAGAAAACACATTAAGTATCATCCAGGTCTGAGCTATCAAGACACCAGGGAATCAATTTTCATGACCAAACTGGGTAGCTAATGACCTTCCTCAGCTTGGGTTGAACAGCTTCCAACATACTGCAGGTGCTTCCTCCTGGAGCTGTGTATTTTTTTTCCCTTTTGTGTCCTGACATGTCAGCTTTTTGTATGCACTGTGAAAGTCAACTTTGTCATTCTGGAGTTCCYATTCTCCATGACATGACTGGCACCATGCTGTTTTATTTCTCCCACTTCAGAGATTACCCAGGGTACAATTGAGGAGCAATAAGCTACAATGCCATGTAGCACATTTTTCCACAATCAGGAGAGCCCTAAAAGGTCAGCTATAAGATCTTTAAATGGTTAAAATCTCTTACTGAACCATCCTATTGTCATCTCTTAGAATCTCTGCATTACTGTTCAGTAGCAGTGCAAAGCACAATGCAAAGAATGCATCCAGCAAACTGGATCTATCTTGGCACTCACTGAACAGAGTGGCACGCAGAGCTGGGCCTGCCTCAGATGAATGCACTGTTAAGAAAACTTCTGCGTGGAAATTCAGAAAAGGAATCCAGCTTCTCCCACAACTTACTGAGAATTAGCTCCTAGATCAGCTTAAGCTGATGTAGCATGTGAAAACCAGAAATACTCCAAGTCTATCAAAAGGGAGTGAGTTGCATTTAGCTCTAACTTCAGGAGYCTGCACATATCAGTGCTGTGTAAAATCCAAGTATGATTTTTTTGGAATTGGAATAGAACAAAATGTTAGTCTCCCTAATCCTTGAGTTTGTTCTGCTTTGGATTCATTCCTTGTGGCTCAAATCTGAGCAGTGAGTTTGAGTAGCAACAAGAAGATTGAGATGGAAGCTGGAAGGCTTCCCTCTTACCAGCTGAATCTGCTGCAGATGTTCTRCCACTGGTCAGGTCCTCAGTATTAAGTGACTGCAGATCTGTGTAGGAAGGAGCAATGCTTGGGCTGCTGGTGTCCTCTGAGTTGGTTGTCCAGCTGCTCTCTGAGGCACGGGCTTGCCTCTCAGAAGAGTTGGAAGAGGGGGAAGTCCAGCTGGGTGCTTTTGATGCAGACACTGGTTGCAGAAAACAGGTATTGGTTAGACAAATACAGGGCAATCTCCCCAAAGATCACAACTATTCCAAAGAAATGCTGGATCAGGGTACTGGAGCTCTGTAAATACAAATACTAACATCCACAGTAACACAGTCATTTAACAACAAACAGAGCAATTTAACTAGTGCCTGGCACAGTTACCCTCCAGCACTACTCAGCTGTCTGCTTTAGATCCCATACTGCTGGCAGCCATATGCTTTCCTGTTGCTCAAGTATAGGAGAAGCYGTGACTTTTCAGAACAAGGTTTCATGCCTCCAACACAGCTGACAAGACCTGAACATATYTGTTGTGCAACACAATTTCTACAGTACCACAGACTTTTTAAAAGTGGTTTTATTAWATTTAATTAAACATTCCCTATCTGTGACACCCACTCAAATGCAGTCATCATCTCAGGAATGCTCCACATGGAGGAGGGGGTATAAAAATAAATGGAAATTGACCTATTGATGTGCACTAGGAATGGCTTTTGTTTCTGAACATGTGGGATAGAGAGTCCCAATCTGAAATACTGCATCACATTTCTTCTCAGTATAGACCAAAAATCCTGTGCTACTCATTTGACAGACTTGCATGTCAAACAGTTAAGTCCTGCCTAACCATCACCCAGAGTTTAGAACACATATCATACACATCCTCTGCTATGAATCTGTGTTGTGTACTCTTTGTATTGCATACTCTTTGCCCACAACATCACTCAAATGCTAGGAATAATGGGTGACTCTAGTGAGAAAATAATACTAATAAAAAGAAAGCTATGGTTAAAACATCTCCCTGAACTAGGGAAAAGTGTATGAGTAGAGACTAGTTCTAATTTARTATCAGCATAATAGCTGTTCAGTAAGGTAGTACATCTATATTTAGCTGCTAAACCAACAAAAATCCTGATGCACTCCAAATCTTGCAGTTACTGATCAACTGCTGATACAGAGATTCTCTTCTCGGCATGTAATAGATAAAAAAATCCTTATCAGATTGACAGATACTTTGGAAGAAACTGACAAATTAATGTCAAAGAAGATTTATCTCTCTCCACTCCATGCAAGTGTTGCGACACTGTCTCATTATGGAAACCTTGTTGTGTGCATAGATGGAATATCCAAACAGTGCTCTCTGCCTTGCCTCTTGAGACGTGAATTTATTTAATAGATCTGTGCTGATAGCATCAGGTAAGCAGGCACTGGTACTTTTATGTGCACAGCTGTGAGCCTACATACTGAGTGGCTTGTGAGTCATCCCTAAGGATGAAGAGCTGAAAGTCAGATGTCTCCTCACTGTACAGGTTGACAGTTGTTGTGTTAGACACACAGCCAAAGCCCACCCCTCCTCCCTCCAGGAACTGCACACGGAGCTGTGCTCAATGACTGCAGAANGAAATACATCCCTTTATCAGAATTTGTGTTTAAAGTAACCAATGAAAAGTGACTACTTAGAATATTCATGAAGTTCATTATAGTGGTTATAAAAACATGTTCAATTCTAATAAAGGCGAGTTCAGCGATCATGTCATAAGTAGTCAGAATGCTGTTTCTCCCGGCGCTTTCCCAAACAAATAGACTTAAACTTTAACACAGAACAAGGATGATGAGCATATGATTATAATCTGTCAGTCCCTCTCTCAGTCCTTTCGTTAAACATTGCATGAGGCACCTGAAAAGCCATCCTTAAAACTTCACCTGAAATTGCTTTGGCAATTTATATATATCCTCATTTGGACACAGAGGATAAGTTGAAAAGTTGAGCTCTGTATGTGATTCACCAACAGGAGCCAAAGCCTTTTTTAAGTGTGTTTTATATCTCAAATTCTAGAAACTGTGGAATTACTTTACAAAAAAAGATTGTAAATGTGCAGTATTTTTTTTTGTTTAAAGTCAGTCACAGCAATATGAAAAAACATTTGTCTAATTTAGATATAATAASTCATATAAATGCCAACTATTTTGTGCTTTCTAAAACCAATTTYTATCTAAGACGGTGACTGACTAGACTAGTGTTGCCAAATACTTCTATATAAGGGCAAATTAACTTCATTCCAGGTAAGCAGGGCCATCTTCCAAGAACAGAGTTGTCTGTTTTTTTCTAAAAAGTCTTGTACTTTGAAAAACTGTAACCACAGACAGCTTTTTCTGCAATAGATRTTCTTTAAAATCTTACTACAGTCAACTTCCACCTGTGACTGTTCTAGATTCTCCAACACTAACCCTTGAAACTAGAGTAAGTGCATTTTCCCCTACGCTGAGCCAAAAGACTATCTAGCAATCTCAAAAAGCAAGACAAGCTAAAATAAACATCTACATATGTTTAAGACCTCTCTTCAGATGCTTCTGCTGCTGCTCTTCAGATTCCTGGCAAGTATTGCAGTCTAATTCCTAAATGAGGCAGGGTTTTTTTCCAGAAATTTGGAATTCAGGCTCTAATGCCAATAGATGGAATGTCACAACCCTTCTGCTGCAGGAATTTCTCAGAGATCTTTTAATGTAGAAAGACCAGTGCTAGAACTATCCCTAAAATGCAAAYTCCATAGCACGCATTGGATACTGAAAATCAACTCATTGTTTCCCAAACTGAAAAATGCTTCCTTCTACATGCATTTTATATTTCTTGACATGTTTGTTCTTAAAACAATGTATTGGCTTTTAATATGCAGATTAATGCTACCTTGAAGCATTCATTCCTCTTTGGTGTTCTGAGGACCTGTTCCTTGATCCCTTCACTGTATTATAAGAAAGGAAATTGTGCTAGCAAGGTTTATTATCACATAGGATTTCAGATTTTTCTAATTTTAGGACAGCATCACMGTTTCTAGTGACAGGTGTAGTCACAGCTGCTGATCTTGTGTTGCAAATATTGCCTGTTTCAGAGAGAACAGCACAAAGTAGTTAAGCTCAGATATGCCATTGGACAGCCTCTCAAGGGACATGGTAGGAGTCCAAGTTATTGAGCCATTTAAAACCAGACAAAGCTCTTGGGAAGAAGTGGGGGTGGCTGTGTGTGTGTCTAGGAAGGAGAATGAAACAGATCTTGCCTTAGTCTAATTTTGGTGCTTTGCTGAATACCCCGTTGAATTCAAGAGTGCAGCTAACACTGACAGAATATGAGACTGGGAGCTGGAGGCCCATTGTGTAACAAATGCAAATGTTTTGTCACCCACTGGCTGTGATCATTTGCAGATTGTGTAGCATTTGTGATAGGAACATTCAGATCAGCCTAAAAATCTCATTTTTCACTTTGGCAGAAACAGTTTGACTAACCTGATAATCACCATAAAAAAAAACCAAAACTTCTTTTTTCCCAGCAAAAGAAATACAGGGGAGGAGGCACCACAATACATCATTTCTGTGACTAAATATTTCTGTAGCCTCACTCAAGAGTTTTGGCTTCTTGGGCAGAAATCTACATGATTTGGCAGCTATTGGTTAACTATGCATAAATCCAAAATGCAGAAATATTTTGAAACAAACACTCTGCTTAGCACTWACTCTGCCTGAACTATCCTAAAGATAGTTTTCATTGTGAGGCTCACTATGGGTGCTTTTCATTTCTATACCTGAGGTTTTGACTATTCTTCTCATTGTTGTAAGTCTTTGTCTGTTTGTTCAGCTCTGTTTCTGCCACCAGTCCCCCARTCTCTGCTCCCCAATAATGTCTTCAGTTTTCCCTGGGTAACAATGGTACAGCACTAGCCTTGGTCTTCTTTAGAATGTATTTCCTATAGGATAACCACTAGATTCTAGCTGCCTTTAAATTGGTACTCTTTTAGACTGTGAGCACTTTGGGACAAATACTTGCTTTTGGGGTAACCTGTGCAAAAATACTGTAGCCTTAATGTCAGAGTAAGACAGCATCTCTCTCCTAGGACCCATCCTCTCTGCTCTCACTGCACTCTGGAAATCACACTTTGCAAGCCCTTTTCAAAATGTGTTTCCAGGCAGCCTGGCCATCAGCCTGGATAATTATCCAGTCAGCTGAGCAGCTGCTCGAGCACAGACAGACAGACAGACAGAAGATTTCCTAAGAGTGCTGGAGCCCTGACAGGAACGCGACCGGAGTGCTGRGCCTCTAGGACGTTGCTCTTCACAGCTGCCTGCACAGGAAACAGATTTCAAATGTGTCCATCCTTCTCACACCAATCCTTCTGCTGGTACTTGGCCTTTATACTCCTCCCCCTCCCCAGTCTGGGTATTTGCTATTGTTCTTATGCAGAATGTTTGCTACTGGAAATGAATAATTGCTGTCACCATGAGCTTTCCACTGAGTGTGTGAGTGTACACAATGCCTCCAGCTTTGGTGCTGCCCGTAGAAAAAAATCGTGATCTGCACAATAATGGAGAACAACTAGGCTGGAGTTTATCCTCCCTCTTGCTGTCAAATGTCCCTCACAGTAAAGGGCCATAAAATTTGTTTTATGAAAGTCTCTTTCTTATGATTACCTTTATTAAGGCTGAGCAAAGATTTTTATTTTTTGTTTAAGAAGGTGCATTTGCAAATTTTTCAGTTAACAAGGACATAACAACATTAGGAAGGAAGTACCAAGTCAGAGCAACCAACAGCCCCCTTTGAAAAAGTACGTGGTTTTATGAGTAAGTGTAAGGATCACATARCCATGAAACTAAAGAGAGAGGCAGAGCACCTCAGTTTTACATATATACACTTCATGGGTGCTCCTCCTTCTCTCCACATCACAAGGATCAATACGTATTTACAACTAAGAACAGGAACCAACAAATAAATATAAAGATAAAAAGATTAGAGAAGTTTTTTTTAGCCTCAAGATTCCCCCATTTCTGCACAAAGGTCTAACTGCTGTCTCAAAAGAACCAGTCTGTAGCACACATCAAAAGAGCAGATGGAAAATCAGATAAGTTTTATCCAAAACCCAATCCAAAGCTGACAATTCAAGTTTTCTGACCAAAATATTATTCAGGGAATAATATTTACAGAGAATATTTGATGGACTCAGTGAGCAGAGGAAAACTCTAACTCTTTAAACTGCTTTAAATAACTAGCTGTCATAAAGTGGAATTATTAAGAGAGAATCTCAATTTAAATATGAAAAAGTAAACTACTGCTTTCTTGGGCAATCAGTCTCCAACCTCCTGCAACGACAGAAGTCCGTTCATGCAGAAAAGTGAGAAGCTCAACCACATCAGTTAGCATAAGCAGATGAGGCAAGCCAGAAGATTTGCATGCATGTTTAAAGTATGTCAGAAAGAACTGTTACATTTGAAGAAAAGTGTATGCAGTGCTGGAATTAAGGTAAACTTCTGYTGTCTTTGTAATTCTCCATCTGCTAAAGCATGGCATCTAAAGACAGCAGAAAGTACTGATGAGCACTGACAGTAGTTGTTGGCATCAACAAGCTTCTGGCAAAAAACACAGAGGAACTATGAGCAGGTAAAGACTATGATCATAGAGGTGATCACCATTCTTTCAGTTCTAGATTACAGAGACAAATATGGCTCAGACTTTTTTGATGGTTATTCATACTTCTCTATTAGAAATGTCACTACTGAATGCACCTCTCTGCYCTTTCCCCATGAATGCAGTTTGGCAATCTCTAAGACTTAGTCAAGACACAAGCTGGAGAGAATCACAGGAGGCTTTCATTTTCCTTACAAAAAGAAAATACTTCTCGTTCAATCCAGAAGGATAGTATGAGCCCTTTTTGAAACTCTGGTAACATTAATTGTGTTGAAATACAGTACAAACTRCTCAAAGTTCAATCTTTGAGAAGCCAAAGAGCAAGGCAAAAATCCTGTATGTTCTCATTGTACTTYGTTATCTTACTGGAACAGACCTTTTGATTGCTCTTGCCTCACCTGTTTGTGAGTGTGCTGATGAAGTACTGGTCCATGGTGCATCTTCAAATTGAACCCAAGCACTGATGGATGATGACAGATCAGTGCTGGGACACACATGGTTACCAAGCACAGCAGAATCCACCTTRGGTTGGACAGCTGCCTCTTGCAGCTCTGTGAAGAAAAGGTCCTGAAAGTCTCCATCTGCATTGTGGTTCTCTTCTGAGGAGGTGTCTGAGGAGTTAAGACATTTCACTGGAGGATCCTCAGCACTACCTAAAATAGAGATAACATAGAAAGATTCACAGGAGTCACCATTATTTGTTTTTTTTATTAAAACATCTAAATTTGCCATTTAATGTAGGAAATTCTCCTTCACCTAATGCAGTTTGTGGATTAACACTGGACATGGTTTTGCGCTTAATGATAAAAGGTAAGATTTCCTCCATGGTTGGCTGGATACTGTCTTGAATTTTGAAGGACAGATCCAAAACCTGTAGCAGATCTACATTACATCACATGGAGGGTAGTTTGCCTTTTTGGCCCAAATTCTCTTATTACATAGGGGTAGCAGGAGATAATTYAATTTCTGCACAAACTGCTTCCACTTAGAAGGCAAGCTCTCTGGTGTTAGATACATGACAGTAGTTGGTCTAATTCAAACAAAGACATCTCATCAGTTTTAAAGGAAATCAGAGAGCTTACCTCGTGGGTTAACAGGSAGGAGCAGCTCATCAGTGAAGGACACCCACTCAGACTGGTGGGAGGCAATGACACTTGTCAGAGATGTCATATTCGCAGCAGGCCACTCATCTTCACTTGGCRATTATAAGGAGGAGAAAGCAGAATGGGAGAGGCACAGTGCCGATGAGCTAATAGAAGGAAACACCTCCTTTGCACTTTATTTTCAAGTGCTGTCAAGAAAGAAGTAGTATATGTATTTTAGAAAATTAAACTGGAGAAACTAATGACATAATTTTTTATAATGAAGAATGCTAAACCAATTTATGTACCACAGGCACAGTACTGTCAAAGTACTACCACCTTAGAGACTGGAATGTCACCTGTCTAGAGGAGGGCTACACTCGTTCAACTCCTTTATACAAAGAAACTGAGGGTCTTCAAACATCTTCATGTTCAAACAATCCATCACCAAACCCAATATTTTATTCCTTACTCAAGAAGCCATGCCTCTCATAACCCCAGCAAGAGCAGATGAGGAGATTCTCCCAGGATCAGCAAATTTTGATTATGAGATAACTTAATCCCTACTCCAAGCTGTCAACATGTCTTTGCCCACCTTGCTGCTTGCAATGTCTAATGCCTCTCCAGAGCTAGCAATAAGCTGCATGTTTCATTAYCAGTAACATTCATGTAGCTGGTTCTGGAATGAGGATGAGTTGCAATTAACTTTTATCATGGTCTTGGGTATATGAGATGCTCTCTCATCTAGCTGCACTTCCAACACTGATGCTTGACTGGAACTTCATATTTTAATTTTAAAGACCATCTTACATCTTGTCTGGAGTTAAGCATAATTTTTGTTTTCACAGATGGAGTAACGGAATTTTGTAGGCTCTCCAATGGCASGCACCATACAAATCTGTGAATCTGCTAGATGGAATGGAGTACTGCAAAGTGCTCTAGTTGTTAGCTGGTAACTGGGAGGGTCAGGTCCAGGCAGAGAAATTCTCTCTGACAAGCATCCATGACCACCTCAGACTGACAAACCACTTCAAAACTCAGAAGACTCCTCCTAGGGAAATATGCTRATTCTGTCCCCAATTACCTCAATTGAAGCTCTTGTTGCCATGGTATTGAAGTACTTGGAAATACTGRAACTCAGACTTGGCTATTTGAAAGAGCTTTTAGAAGTATTTCTTGGCCTGCTGTCTCTCACCTAACTAAAGGGTTTTTCAAGGTGAAACTTCATGTTAGTGTACAAGAATAGATACTTCACTGAGAATACTCTACCCTATATTAACATTTGGGTGCAAAAAGCAGACATATTTAAATGCATTCAAGCTTTAAGTATTTTCTGAAGGAGGCAGTTCATCAAAGCATCCAATATSATTATTCTCCTCAGGGTCACCAAGTCATTTGTTTGCTGGAGGAAGATCAGCAATCAAGAAAGAGATAAACTTCAAATTGGAAGTCACAAACCAGCCTGACGACTAGAGAGAATTCATATTCGTTGTCTGAAGAATAATCTTCTCAAGGAGAATTGAATGCAAAATGTACCRTTTCCTGCAAACACAAAACAGGAATCCTAGAGACAATTCGGATGGTTAGTAAAATGTGCCATACGACTGATCCCCTTGCCATAGACTTTCCGAAGCCTGTGGCCCCCTGACCAGTCATCCTGCATATTTTTCCCTAGTTACACAACCAATTCCCTACTGCAACAGGATCATCACCACTTGAGCCCCTTTTCCTGCACTGCCATGGYAGTATGCCTGTCTCCATGCAGTGTGGGCAGGTAAACTTGCATGCCTTGCACAACAGCCATTTTGGGTGCTGGTAATAGAAACTACAAAGCTAAACATAGAGGTAAGCTAAATGAAAAAAAAAAAAAACCAACCCAGATGTTTAGGGTCACTTGGATGCCTATGACAGAACGAGAGGATGACCTTGGCATCTTGTTTTCCTCAAGTGACCAATTAGGCTGTTTGTTTTGGGCTTGTTTAAATATCTGTAACTAAGTTTTCTTTTCCCAGACAACTGGATACTGACCTGCCCTTTCTCCTGGAAAAGTCCTGACAGAAGCATGAAGTGGCAGGAAATGAAAAAAGAAAACAATTTAGCTTGCCCKTGATGCACAGAGACTGCTGTAGAGCTCATTTTTTATTAACTTTTTTTTCTTTTTCATTGCAAGGGGAAAAACAACATGAAAGAAGGCAAGAAAATGGAGTGTTTCAGCTGTACAGATATGTGGGAAAATGATACCATTATTTTAAGATGGATTTCCTCCAGTGCCCTACTGCCTGTGACAAGAGCATAATTCTTAAAATTCACTTAGTACCAGACAGTAAAACTAGCACTTTAAAATGGATAGTGAGCACTGTGAACCCAGAAAAGCTTCAGAATACTGTGCATTGAAGGTTATGCAATTTCCCCATTACTGGAATTTTCTACAGACTTCCCAGTTTGGTAAATAAAAGAGATTGTTTTGACTTATCAGGGTTATCACACTCTTTAGACAAGCAGTCTGAAAGAAAGGCAGTCTGGTAGCTAATAACTTCAAAGATATTCAGAATAGAGGCATTTTGAGGATGCATATGTTAGGTTTTTAAAAAAAAATGAAAAAGATAGAATTTTGTATTCTCTCAACATTCACAAAAAAGCCTCAATCTCACCCCTTGACCTAAATGCCTGTACAGAATTATGAATCATGTACAGCATTGCACACCTGTGCAATGTGGAAAAAAATACCACTTCATCCACAAATTATTTTTCACCTCTGATTCACTCTCCAAAATCCTTCTTAGAGAAAGACCTGAGTCAATCCCACTGTGAACCAAGGAGGCTCAGCCAGCGCAATACCAGTGCCAGTGTGCATTCAGTTAACACAATGCTGCAATTTGCAGAACAACGACAGGCAAATATCKCCAGAAGAACCATTCAAATTATGGAAAAACCTGAATCCTCTTCGTAGGTCACTATTTATAGGGTCACTATTTAAAACACTACAGTGAGTACTCTGCAATTGAACTGCAGCGTGTTCCTTTCTGTTCTTCAGACTTCTCAAACATCCCTGGCTACTAGTAGAGAAATTAATCTTGGAGGCTACAAGGACTAAGAACAAATGGATCCTTTAAACTCCAAATGAGCTACAGTTAAAGCAAAAGTTTATGCTGCACAGCCCAAATAAAAGCAGATGGAAACAGATTTTTCRGAACAAGATATTACCAGGCCATATCAGCACTATTTCTCCCGACATGAATAGGATTGTTTAGATTGTTACTTTTGGATTTGTGTTATTATATGCACTAAGCTTTAAGCGCTGAACTGGTTAAAAAAAGCCAAACAAACTAATTTATCACATTTTTGGTAAAAAAACCTGCAAATCAGAAGTTTTCTTGTTGACACAATAAATACAAGGTAAAGCAGATATGTACCTGCTGACCCCAATAATTCTTACCAACAATTCCAAGGCAGTGATTTGATCATGACTCAAAAAAACCCTCTAAGAAGCTGAAATTTCTGCTTCAGGTGYCCCTTTTTCACATTACAGTTTCACAGTGGTGAATATGAATCTGAGTGACAAGTAGGTGACAGTTATTACCARTTCTCCAAAAGGTAGAGATCAYAGAGCTGGAACAAAACTCCTTGCCTCTTTAGGYCTCCTAACATTTTGATAAACCACATTACACAACCCCTTTTTAAAACTGATGAAGGTTCATTCTAAAATGACAAAACTGCTTTGATAACTAGAAACCTCTCATTTCAAAACTATGCAAATTCACAGTCTACAACCATTCCTTCTTGTGACACATCTGTCCTTTAGKGCAACTCCACTCTAACAACAGATGAAAAGGAATATCATTGTCCCTCTCCCTTTATCTGTTAAGTCRAAAACATATATTTGAGAGACACAATTATCATGTGCCAGAAGGCTGACACCCAGCACTTTGTACAATGAGCCCTCACTTTAGGTGGGACCTTTACGCAACAGAAGCAATGTTCATATGTGGAAATGTTTGTGGCGCTATTGAGGTTTAGAAGTATCTGTAATGGATTTCRGAAGTATCTGTAATTGCATGGTTTTTTTGTAAACACACCATTCAAAGTATTTAATTACTGATGTGTTTGGACTGCAAACTCAAACATTATTTCCCAGTAGATTTCAACAGTGCTTAAAAGAAACAGCTTAGCACAGTTGGTAATTTTAAGCATGAAGGGTCATTTCTCCTATTGCATTGAGTTACATCCCTATGATGCAGGTTGCAGTCAGCTTCTGATCACTACCCAGAGTTAACAGGTTACAGTTATTTAGCAAAACTGGAGAAAAAAATGAGAATAAAAACACTGAGAATGAAATTCAGTTGTTTGCTTTCTTCTTTTCCAAATGTAATGTCGATAGCAAGCTTGTGTTAAGTGTATAGACTCTCTAAATATACTGCCTTACATGGCAGCACTACTAAACAAAATCCTTTAATCCATACAGTTTTTCTTGCTTATATATTCCCTTACAATCCCAGGAACTGAAACATTACCCAGTTACTGCAGTTTGCATTTGGTTTTGTAGGAGACCATTAAGGGAAAACAACTAAGCAAGCTGTTAAATTCCACACAGCAGAGAAAAGAAACTAAGCCAAAGGGACAGTAAGAAAAGGAAAGACTCTGACCATGGCTTTTCTTGTAACAATCAAGCTTCACTCCCATCAGGAAAGCCTCAAGGAAAAATAAGTAATTTTATCTTGACCATGTGTTTGGCAAACCTGAACAGATGAAACAATTCTAGTAGCATGAACTGAGGAGTGATTGCTGCCTTGGGCAAATTTCCAAGTGAGAGAGAGCTCATGGCTCTTCCTCTCAGCTTGGCCTGTAACAAGCACTGACCATCAGCACATCATGATCTGAAAAATAAACAAACTCCAAATTGGAACGTTGTTCTCAAGCATCAAAAGAAAGTTCCAAGTACTTCAAGGTGCAACAGCATAAACAAAACACAGTGCTAAACAACATGCAAAAACAAAACAATGAACGTGAGAAGGCCAATGAAATAAAGGAACYGGATTTGGGTATCATTCTTAATGAAAAAAAATTCTTTTACCAACCTCTGCCTAAATGCATGAGGTAAAATTACCTTAYGAATGACCTAGATGATAGGAATAAAGTCATATTTGGTTGATTATTGTATTCTTAATATTGATAATATTTTCTCCATCTATACAGCTCGCCCAGCTTATAAACTGCCCTGAGAAAGTCTCTAGYAAAACTGTTTCAGATCTTATACCAGTTTACTTACTCTGATACATGCTATTACATGACTTCCATGATTTCAGATGTAGCTTAAGAAGCTCAGTCACTACCTGTTTCATGTAAAACTCACACAAAACCTCTCTGAAAGGAAGAATCAGGGCTCAAAGGAAGACAAATGGACATGCCTTGTGAAACTCCTGCARTCTCTCTTGAAGAAAGGAGAGCTCTTCCCAGTACGGATTACACCTAAGTGAATGGTGACAGCACCCTTGACACTGCTGTGTCTGCAGAGCCTGGGCAAACCCATTTTGTGCCATTACAAGGCAGGTCATTACTATGGTCTCCTGGTGATTTTAGACAGAGATGGAGTGAGGTGCAGTGTGCTACTGAAGGTAACTAGAGCCATCTGGCACACTAAGTGACAGAAAAGCAGACTGGGGGTTTTCCTGAGCTAGGACCCAGTGCAGCCATGCTAATGACCATTCCCAATTATTCCAACAGATATGAAATTATCTGCCTAAATCTACACTGAAAACCCATGGCAGAAGCAGTGTTAAAGCTGAGGTGACCTGAAATGATCTTATTTTCTCCAGCACAACCAGCACGCATAAAACCATATGCCACAAACACACATCCCAGCTTTCCTGGCAGCTCACATTGCAGTGATAGTAAGAGAAGAGAGTCAGCACAGGATGCACTGGTAAGAAAATCCTAAGGATCTCCCTCAGGAATATTTGTGTCAAGGCTGATATCGGAGAGGTCAACAGCTGCTCTTTTTGCTACAACAAAATTTATCTGCCACAGAAGCTCCTGTGTTTTCCACAGACAGAGAGAAAACACCTAAGATGCTGTCGTGCAGACAATACCAGCATATTTAGACAGTTCAGAAGGCAATAATGTTCTCTCCTTCTGCCAAGGCCATGCCTTAGAAATATTTTATGGATTCTGGATGCCTCATAACGAGAGACGGAGATTCAAAATTTGAAGTTGGACAAAAATTGTACAACCTTCTCTATTACTTGTACTCCTAAAAACTTGAGAAATGTAAAAAGACACTACAGAAGAACAGCAGTGCAAAAAAGAATAGGAAGTTTTCGGGTTTTTTTTTTTTTTTTTTTTTACTATTAGAAGTAATATGTAGCAGGCAAAAACCAAGGGAGGATGTGAGACAAAATGTTTGACAGTGACAGTTCACATCACCAGTCACATCAGGGAAACAGAAGTTCTGCATTTCAGGACTTTCAATATAGCTCACTCTGGGTACACAATTCATGTAAAGGGTAACTGAAGCCTCCAGTCACATAATTGCATGGGAACTTGTGGGACAATGTCCTAAACTCCCAGCCTTTCAACTCAAACTAAATCCGAGGCAACAATCAGTCAAATGCTTCTCTCATCATACAGAACAACATTGCAATAAAACCAGACTGGGACAAGATCACAGGAAAGAGGCAATGTGCCAATTTGTTTAGCAGAACTTCTGCATTCCTAAAATCTGGGACCTTTCTTCTCCACTATAAATGGGAGAAAAAAYAGGAGAAAAACCATTAATTTAAGGTTTTTCTTCACAAAGATTAGACTATTTCAGATGAGGCTTTATTTTGTTCAGCAAAATTCTGTTGGTAATAACAGTAGGCAACAGGAAATCTAAATGCAGTAAMGGAGGAGAGGTTGCTAACATCCCCTCAGGAGAGGGTGGGTACATGGTCCTTACTACTCTTCCTTGTTTYCTCAAGGCCTTCATAGGGCAGAATTCCAAAGCAGCATCCAGATCCCAGACTTCCACACCTGCCTATTACATGTGTCACAGATTTTTCTCTGCTTTAGGACTGTGAATTTGCAGTAGTCACAACCACTGCACAACACAATAATGTTAAATTAATAGCACAACACAATGTTATTACTAGCACAACACAATGCTATTAAATTGATGCTCCAATCCACAGTATGTGAGGGAACTGGGTTTAAAAATTGGTTTCTTCTTTCAAACCTCAAAAAGTGAGTCATACAAGGGACATATGTTTCAAAAGAAAATTCCCACTGAGCAACCTGGTTTACACATCTGATATTGATGCATTAATATATTCTCATTTACATTCCACATAGACAAGCCAGCCAGATGTATTCCATTTACCAAACCCTCCAAAAGACACTGTACTTTATTTGCTRTTGTGATAATTATCGAAGTGGGTTTTTTTTATGTTAGCTCACTAATGCAAAAAGCATAATGCTCTACAATTACTCTAGAACCAACTATGTCACTGCAGCCTGACAGCACTGAAGACAGMCATCAAGAAGTGAACATATCACAAAATCCTATCTACCTGTCTTCTAAACTGGGACTAATGACAAAACGGGGAAGTGAGTAAGCTGTCATAAGTTTACTGGATTATCATGCTGGATGATAAACACTCTTTTAGCACACACACAACCTGGCTTGTATGAAATRCCATCCTGTTCTGACAGAGAGTAACATTCCAACACTGCTTATATGCATTGAAATAAMTTACTGTACTTAAAGTATTCACTGSACAACTCAAAAACTGCTTCCATTAGTAAAGAGAAAGCAGAATTCTTCCTGAGCCTCAAGTTTCAATTGTACCCATGAAATCAGGGCTTTATTTTCTTATTACAAAAAGTTAAATGCTAGAAGATGGGTGAAAATACCTTCATTGAAGATGGTGGGTATCATCATATGCCATCAATCAGCATCAGTTAAATTCTTATTCTGACTAAGAAAGCTGGGGGAAGAGGGAAAAAAATCACAAAACCAGAAAAAAAWATCCAAGAAAGAAAGAAGTCAAGCCCTCAAACACTAGCCACATTCAAGACAAGGGAGGAACTGAATTCTGTAGACAGAGATGCTTCACTGGAGGCAGCATGCCTACAGAGAGGATGAGTATTGATCTGTCTGAGCTGTGAGTATGCACAGAACGGGAGAACAGATTCAGAGTGAGAGAAAAACACAGAATCCAACTGTGAAAGCATCAGGAAGACAACAACTATTGAGAAAGAGATGCAGCCCTGAATGAAAGCAAAGAAGTTTTCTTGTGCTGACTGTCAGCTGGAAAGAGAGATTAGGAACACCAAGCAAGAAATTAATATTCTGTTCAAGTCTTGTCTGTATTTCCATATAGCTAACAACTTTTTACACATCAATAATTTCTCTGTATTTGCAATTCTATGTGACATCTTTTGTAACTTCTAATCAGCAGCACCCCTCCAATGAAAAGAGTTCAAAAAGGGATTTTTGTTATAAAGGAGAMCCTTTTTGATTGTTATAGATAAAGGCAACATTAAAATGTGAGGTTGTCTCCCAGTTTAAGGAAATCCTGCTTGATCATTTAAAGCAGACAAAAACCAATACTCTGGAAGAGATATCACAGGGAACAAACTTACCCTAGCTGAAAATTCTTTTGATGATCCAACCGGTCTTTCCTCATTTCCARTGTCTGGAGAGTCAAATGCAACTTAATGTGATGCCAAGACATTGCAGCCCTTCAGGGCAACCCACAAGTATTATGTTTGTTGTCACTCTCTATTTTAGACAGCCTAAATATAGGCCCATTAGACTTGATAGTTCTATTCCTCTAGCATGGCTACTCCTGTTTCAAGAGAATGAAAAACAACTCTAGAAAAAATACTTGTGCAAAGACTGAATTTAAAGGTGCCCAGTATTTTATATAATATTACCAAAAATAYATCTGAAGTGGAAACAAAGTTCTTGACAAGTTAAATTCAAAACCCTATGTTTGCAATGGTACTGTCAAATGCATTTGTGTCTAATTGTATTTGTTTAGTTGTTAAAACAGAAGAATGCATGGTATACCAGCACGATGTAGAACGTAGGGTATGAGAAAATCCTTCATTCTTTGTTGTTTGGTTTTGGTTTTATTGAGGTTTTGGGTTGTTTATATTAACACACTAATAACTGGTACTGTATGGCACCACCCCTATGCTAGTGCCTATGAGGCAGCAGGCAACTTTGCGCCTCCCAAAGAGGAATCCAAGATGTTGCCACCTGTCTAGGTGAGATCCTTTAAGTGATGCAGAGGTAMGTGGTGAGAGTGATGCAGGCCTCTCTTGCACATGGAGGCAGCAAATCACTTGTATTTTATTACATTCATTATTTTGCTGAGGAAGCTATGACAGGGAGACACGGCAAGTCTGATGCCAACTGCAGGAAGTTTGCACCTCATGCTCGAGGGCATCAAATAATTAATACCAACATTACTGCATGGCTTCTACGAGATGCTTGTCTTTTAACCTGATGCAAATGCCTCGTAACAAAGCATTCAAAAATGTGTTTAAAAACGTGTAGTATTATACACCAAAATTTTATTTACCAGCTCCCAGAGTGGGACAATGGCTACTCACTCAGTCGTAGGGGCCCTATTGTCAAAGTATTGTCAAAATTGGAAAAGCAGGGAGTACTGCATATTAGGTGCATGACAGAGCTGTRCAGACACCCTGGGGAAGGTCCCTGGAGGCCAAACCATTTACAGAAGCTTCTGCAATGGCAACTCAAGCCTGGCTTGAGCCAGTCAGACACAARTGCTCTGGGTGTATGTACCTGCACAGGCTACACAGAACCACTACTTATAGATGCATGGGAAAGAAAAAATATCCAGTTTTCACAGAGACATAACAACGTGATTCAATCTTTTGAAATTCCACATTTTGAGGACATGGAATAATTTACTTGGATACACCAAATCAATACCCCCCCCCCCCCCAAAAAAAAAAAAAAAAAAAAAAAAAAAAAAAAAAAAAAAAAAAAAAAAAAAAAGAAAAAAAATTAATATAAAAAAAAAAAAAAAAAAAAAACCCCCCCCCCCCCCAAAAAAAAAAAAAGACCGGAGAAAGGGACAGAGAAAGGGACACACACAAAAATGTACAGCAAAGTAATTTCCCTATTCTTTCCTTCTCAAAAAACCCGTTACTTAAGTTTAAAATGGCTGACATCTATTTTATAATTTAATCATAGAATCATAAAATATTAAATCTTAGAAGGGACCTTCAAGATCATCTAGTTCCAACCCCCTTGCAATGGGCAGGGACACCTTATCTAACCCAGCCTTGAACACTGCCAGGTTTGGAGCATCCACAACTCCCCTGGGCAACCTGTTCCAGTGTCTCACCATCCTCCCAGTAAAGAATTTCTTCCTAATGTCTAACCTAAATTTCCCCTCTTTCAATTTGTACCCACTACTCCTTGTCTTATCACTACAATTCCTAATGAGGAGGAAACCTTGTAAAGTTTAACTGCAGCAGGTGACCAGCCATTCTGTATAGCTAGAACTGTGCTCTCCTTCTGCATTATGTATGTGGAAACTTAGAGAGTAAGATGAGAGTCACATGGTTAGACAAGTGAAGTCATGAACGTATTCCAGCTCTCAGCTGGACTTAGGTAATGCAGTATCCCAGAGTTTTAGACAAGAATTTAAWTCATGTCACATTTCTGAGTGCTGTCACGTATTGCATAACTTTTTTCTTCCTGGTTAATGCATGACCACTTTTGTGTTATGCAAGTGCTTTAGGAGAGCAACCACATGAAAAAAACCACCAAAACACAAAATAAAAAAAAACAAAAAAAAAAAAAACCAAAACAAACAAAAAAAACCAAAACAAAAAATAACCTACCAAAGAATCCCCAAGGCTCCCTTTCCATCCAAGCCACTAGAAGTTTAAGACAGGTTTATTGTTGCCTTGAAAACTCTAGAATGTAGTCAGGAAAACAAAGCTCAATTAGCCTTAGTTCCAATCACATTTGTATCAATAGCCTGGGTTGGATACAGGGAGAAYCTGTGAACTTTTCTGTGAAAAAAAGAGTGAATGCCAGTGCCAACCTGAAACCACATGTACTGTGGTAAACTAATACAGCTGCCTCCATTGAGAGAGACTGGACTTAAATTAAATTGCAGAGATCAGAAATGTGTTATYCAGGAGAGGGAAGCCCAGATCTACCAAATCTATTCTACCTCAGTTTTATCCTCTTCAATAATTTTTAGCCAGGTAAATACCTAGCAAGGATCAGAAAGAATGGAGCATTTCTGTTGGCAAGTTTCTGTCAAGAGCAGCTGGCAATTAAACAGCAACTAATYATTAAACTTCATAGGCCAAATTCTTCCCTACAGCTATTCCATTGAAACTGCTCTATTAGAAAATAAACTGGCCTTGTGCTGTGGAGCTTGACCAGCTCTAGTTTCAGTTTTGCAGCTAGCAATACTTTTTCTCTTCAAAAATGCTTAGTAGAGGTTTTTTCATGCATTTCCATCACCCACACAACCACAAACCACGATGAAGTTCTGCAAAATAGTACCTTCTGTTCACCAGAGGCCCCTGATTCAGATAGCAAAATYAGTGTATCGTATACTGAACCTCTATTTCAAAAGTAAATTCAAGATAATTCTTTCATTTCATTTTACAGCTGGCAAACCCAAGAGCCCACAGAGAGAATTAGTTTCTATAAATATTCGTGTCTATAAATGCCAACTAAAACTTGGCCTAAAAGACCATAATGAATCAAGAAACAGCTCAGCAAAAAGACATCCTTTCTCTCTAGCTCACCAGGYAGGTCTGCTGCCCTTGGACCAAGAGCTCCACTCTCAATCTCAGCTCAGGAGCACACTGTTTGCTCTTTGAATATTGGGATAGTTTTGTACAACTAGAGCACCTCTGTAGGATTCTGAAGCACWCCAGGTCAGTTCTGCCCTCTGTTTCAAGCTGAAGGAATTATGCAGAGAYATTTAAGTTCAGTTACCTTAATAAAGCAAGATGAATCACACCTCACTTAACTCCAGACACCCGGTCAGACATCCGAGATCGTCACCTGACGCTCTGTTTATAGTCAATAGAAGGAACACAACACCTCCAGAGGATCCTTTGCCTGATGTGTTTTCAAATGAGGCGAACCCCCTCCAAGAAGAGTATGGTAATTAACTTAGACTTACATGTSTTTTTCACACATAAGGGCATAAACTTCAAGAAAGGCTTACACATATTTCTAGACATTTCAGAGCAGCAGACTGACAAACCTTAATATATCACTGCTGAGAAAATATTTTCAATATTCTGGGGAAGACTTCCATCAAAAAAGTACCTATTGAAGGATTTTCGTGACTGATGAGAGCAAAAGCTCATTAATTTTATGGTTTCCCTTCAGACACTGCATCTCTATAGAACTGGTGTATAAGACAGCTATATATTTCAGTAATCTATTYCTTTTAAAGAATACTTCCTATTAAAAAAAACCCACTAATTTGTTTCTATGTTTATCTAAGGGACACACTGTCCTAGCATTGATGTCTAGTGTTAACTTTTTTTGAATTATGCTACAATGTTTATTCTTTTTGGGTTTTTATATACTAAGGATTATGCTAAATTTCAAAATGGGTTGTCAAATTGGTAAATCCTAAATTTACACTAATAACCAGCATAAAACCTTTCCAGTAGGAGCAGAGTCACAGAGTAAAATACTCGCCATTAAGGCCACAGCTTTCACACTACCTTTTTGGCGGCTTTTACTCACAATTATCTCCAAAATGATCCTGTTGGCTAAATTTGCATTAGCACTTGGAGTACATTAAATGAGCTCCTCCTTCTGCTTGGTTTTTTAATAAGAAATACTCTTAATACAAAATCAGTGTTCTAAGATGCAAACTTAACCTGCACAGTGAAAGCAGGTGATCAGGACATTCATTTTGAAAATGCATTCCTGCTCTAAATAATGTGCTCATGTATTTGCATCCATAGTTTTTTTCAGCAAAGAAGAGAATCCTGGAACATGGATGTGTGTCGCCTGGTATTTCCACAGGACTGTGTTTTTTCAATTTTTTTTTCCAATCTCAATTKCTGAAATTTTACCCCCCTTTCCGTTTTGGAAAAAAATAGGACATTCCACACCATTCACCTTATTCGYACATTTAGAAGACACTGAAAACTGATTGTGCAGAAGTCAACAGGGGATATATAATCCCTACCTGGGAAGCAGTCTTACCTGTACAGATACCTGTAGATGGATTTCTGGCCCTGTTTAAGGTCCTGGCCAACCTTTCACCACCTACAAGGAGCAAAGATTTAATCCCTAAAATTTCCAGACRTATGAGCTCAGTTGTAAGGCTTTTAATTTCCTAGGACTCAAATTCTTGTGGTCATAATTACAGCTGTAGTGTTAAAGACAACACATGCTAATAACCCAACACATACAAAGACAGGCATTCCTTCCTCGAGGTTAACCACTTGTGAAGTCATTACATCCATTAGCAGAATTCACAATCCTGTAAGAAAACATCCTGCATGCTAGACTCCAAATAAATGTACTAAGACATCTGAGGAAAAAATAACCTGGTTTTGCCATTGAGTATTTAATCTTTTATTTTTCCTTTTTTTTTTTGGTAATGCAACTTAAAATTCAGACAAGCTGGCCAAGAATTGCCTTCTGAAGGCTGTCCTTTCCTAGCTGAGCTGCAGAGTGAGTTTAAGTGGTTACCATAGATAAATACAACTTCTAGATGACCAAAATTTCATTAGAAAACTGTGATTACCACATGAATCCTTACAGTTCTATAACTTAGTTTACCCATGATCTTTTTAGTTTTCCAGCTTCCAAAGAAAAAGCTGATGGTGTTACAAAGACAACCGTTAACAGGATGTTTTAACAATTCAAAATTGATTCYGTAAATCTTATTGCACAAAGTCTCAGTGCAATACCTGGGTTAAAATCTGCAGGAACTACCAGGAGCCAAGTGTCAGAGCAGGAGAATCCACAAGGCATGACCTTTCAGCTGATGCCACCTTGGAAACTGTCTCACTGACTGGAAAAGTCTCTGCTTCTACAACTGGTACAACAGAAGCACTGCAGAGGAAAACATCTTGAGAGGTTTGTATCACACAGAGATATCATTTCTTATCTTCACTTGCTGATGCCAGACTTGAGATAGCTTAAAATTACGGGCTCCATAAACACGATGTATTTAGCCCACTCACAATATGGTTTTAGCCCACACACAGTCTGGGTTTCTCAACCAGGGAACTGTACCAGCTGCTCAGTTCTTAACAAGATTGCTGGCAAGGCAGCACAAACAAGGACTAGAGATGGGGAGTTGGCCACTACCGAGATGTAGCTGCTACCTTTTTACCTTGCATGCCTTGGACTGTAATCTAAACCAACCACATAGAGTATTAATTATGCCACTGATGTARTGAGGGATCCAAGGAACTCTAATTAAGGAAAGATCTGCAATTAAAGACGAAGGCATGCTGCTAGGTTCTTAACRACAATGAAGGACACAAATCATAAGAGTATGACTAGTCAAAACTGAGATACACTCACCATGTGAGAGAAAAAAAAACCCTGACCCTTTTGTCTTACCGAAAAATTTAATAGTCATGGTCCTGATGGCAGTGATACTTAAAAAATAATTTTAAAGCCATAACTGTAAAAAAGCAGAGATCACTCAAGTTGCCAGCTGCATTCCTATATATAAGGAAACCTGTATGTTAGATCAGCTAGGGAGTTACTGCTACTTGTTTTGTACTTTAAAGCTTTGTAGGAATATAATGAAAAGCCTTTCATAGTATACAGAAAAGGTCAAAGATTTACCAGGAAAAAAGCATTACATAATTAATAGCAAACATTGCTTAAAATTATAATAAATCAAATCTGAAAATTATTGGAGAAGAGAAAACCTAACATTAGGAAACTAAGTATTTAGAGAAATCAGATGCGTTGCATAATCCCACATAATCCATCTCACAAAGATGAGGAAAACTGCTCTTCAAGTTTTYCTGTGACAACACAAACTTTATTAATGTAAACCTGTTTATCTGGACAATATTAGAGCAAAGTCCAGGCCTCATTTGTGTGTGTAATGCGAAGTATGTTTCCATCACCTTAGCAGAGAAAACACAAAATCAGAGTCATGTGCCAGAATTAGCGAACACAAGCATTTTACAAGCAATTTGTAGTTTGAAGTTTACTTGCCCAGACTAGTAAGTTTGCAAAATGCACATTTCACAGAAGAATGATTCATATCTGACTCAAAAGTAAAGAAATGCCAATGTTTGCCAAATTTTTGCCTTGACAACACTAAAAATGCCCTCAAACCAGTACTGCGATTATTATCCTAAGGATATTTCCCACCAAAAGRAGCAACTAAAGTAGGAGAAGACATGAACTGCAAATGATCTAGTCAAGCAGTCAAGCTTTTCAACTTTTGTGTCTCTGGAAATCTGAAGTCTCAGAAAAGACTGATTAATTTCTTCATGGCAAAGAAAAAATCAGAAAAGCTGAGGCTGATTACAACCAATTAATGCACAAAACAATTAACAGAAATCAAYAGAGAAAAGTGGAGCTGCAGTACAGAAGAAATACTTAACACGTGAACGAAACATATTTGTTTGCAAGGAAAAGGCTGTCWGGTCGTATATCAACACAAAAATTCACTTTGCATGGAAGTATGTAATTTGAGCTTTTTAAACCTACAATTTACACAGCGTATTCAAACGCGACAACAGAAAGATAAGCTAGGGATTTTTTGTTCGCYTTGGAGTATCTTAACCGCAGAAAAACGTTTCAAAAGCAGCACAATTCAGCGGACCCAAGCAAGAAAACATCCAAACCATGAGTAATTACATGGAGCAGCTGAGGGGTAGGTGGATACGAGCGGCTTCCCCGCGCTGCTGCTAATGAGCGTTAACCCTTCCGCAGCCGCAGAGCAGTGCCCGCTCGCCCCGGCACATCCCGAGGGTGYTGGGCTGTCCCGCACAACAGCCTGCGCGGAGAACAGCCCCGAGGGAGGCTGCAAGCACCGAGGGGAGCAGCTCCGCACTCGGCAGATGGTCGCGGCTGGGAGCGCTTCCCCGAGCCCGGCCGGGGAAAGGGCTGGAGCGCCGAGGGGAACCTCGGCTCCCTCAGGGCGCGCAGCCGAGGGCGGCTCCGCTCCGCGGGCACCGAGGGGCAAGCGGCGGCCCCAGCTCCGCCAACAGGGCCACCTGCCTTCGCTTTAGGCTCCCTCGGCTCCAGTTTCTGATGTTCGCCGCCCACCAGTCCCGAGCCGCGGTCCCCCTCCCCGGCGCTCCCAGGCAGAGCACGGGGCGCGGCCCCTCCTCCCCGCGGGCCGCAGCTCCCGGTCCCCTCACACCTACCGGCGGGCGCGCTGCTCTGCGGGGCGCTGCGGGTGCACTCCCAGCGCGACCGGCGGAGCCTCCGGCCCGGCCCGCCCCGCGCCGCCGCCATTGGGCGCACCCCGGCGGCCGCGGTGCCGCATTGGCCGGGCCGGGCCCGCCCCGTCCGCACGGTGCCGGTGCCGGTGCCGCTCCCGCGCCCCGCGCAGGTGGCGGCGGAGGGGCGGCCGGTCCCGCGCTCCCGCCATCGCGCCCTTGGAAGGGTCTGCTCGCCCGCTTCGAAATACGATTCAAAATCAACGGACTTTGCCGTCTCCGCTCCCCCCCCCCCCGTGCAAAAATAAATAGCAATGCACAAATAAAAATTGATAATGCAAATATATCCTTCTGCTTGCGATCATTCAACGGACGTGCTTTTAAATGCAACACTCTCTTATTTGCAACTGGTTCGTGTATCCACTCTTAACACCAATTACCACCAATTTAACGGGCACCTCAGTTCTTCTGTAGGACGCTGATGCATTTTGCGGATTAGGCATTAGGCAGGACTAAGAAAGTTAATGCAATGTCCATGAACCAAATTGTTTTAAAGCTGTTAAGATACAACAGTATTACAAACATAATAGAAATTGTATATTAATCTTATTTCTGCCTTTCAAGATTTCAGAGAGCAATTTGCATATGGAAATGTCTTTATGGAGGAATTAACTTCTAACCCCAGTACAATTCCGAGGCTCCMGCTGAAAGGAAGCTTATGCAAAATAAATCTGTGCATCATTAGCCCAAACGTGAGCACAGATGTGTACATTTACATCCATTAGCAGAGAATGACTCTAGAGAGCTGAGGGAGTAGCAAGCCACCAAAGAGCTTCCTAGAAAATTGAACCTTGCAAACGGAGAAATGTTAATGATCTTAACATTTGCAATAACCACTATCATAATAGCCTTTATTAGTAATGGGGACTGACTGTAAAAAAAAAAAAAAATGCAGTTTAATCCCTCTCTGGGTCAACTGACAGTTTGAAAAAGGGTAAAACACCGGAAAAATCTCAACTGCAAAGTGCAAGATAASCATGTAATTGCAGCTGATGTTATAGTCAACAGTTTAGCACGTCTGGTTCACCTGATTGTTTCGAAGGGGCTTTCAAAGAGGGTCGAAGGTTTACTCCTGGTGCAAAGTGGGGACATGCATTACAAAGTACACTCGACCCAAAACCCCAAGCCCCTGTGGCACACGCAGGGGACATTGCGTGTCCCAAAGCACCGACACGAGTGCCAGCTAGAGGAAGCTGGGAGAAAACAGCGCGGGGAAAAAGAAGCGCACATCTCGCACATCGCCAAACGGGATTTGCAGATCCTGTCTTATCCAGCAGCAGAAGATGTTGATTGCCCAGACAAAGCCAGTCACGTGGAARACGTTTAGTTGCAGACGCTGCCCATGGGCCCAAAGGGGTTTAGGCTGCGAGTCAGACTCATTTACATGTGTTCAGGGCACCTACAAGGGCATGGCACAACTGGCATCTTTGTTTCTTCTCAGGATTGTTTCATGAGCCAAAAGAACTACAGATTAGTTTTCCATTTGTTTCCCTTTATCTTCCACATCTTTAATAAATCCAGGATCCAGAGCAACATTATTGACTTATGATGTACTGTACTGTGAGGGATCCTGACTAGAAAAAGACTTGTCCAGCAGTGGCAGTGGTTGCTGTATCTTGCATTGCTAAAGCACACACCATGAAATGTCATCAATCAGGTTGCAATTAAGGCTCAGTACCAGAAATGTATTTTCTATCTTCGCCTTCTTTTCACTCCGAAGCGTTTTTCCCGATAGCCTTTAGATGGTTAAAAGGCTGAGGAAAGGGATGTTTCCTCATTTAAGAAAGCATTAAAGGAAAAAGGCTTGCATATAATACATGATCTTTTTAAGCACTTTTTCCTCTTTTATGCAGATTACCAGCCTTAAATTTGCTCTAGCACCAATTACTTTTTATGATGTTAGGCAAATTGAAGTTCCTGTATGAGGCATCCTTTTAAAAAGGGGRAGGGAGAGAGGTGTTGGGAGAGCAAAACATGTTGTAAAACATTTGATTCTCTTACACTATTTATTCCAGCCAAGTTAATACATCATTACCACAACATCAGACAAYTCTGTTTAGTACTATTGTTCTGTTTGGACTTGCAAGAAATTTTTGCTTTATATTTCTGAAATTCTTTTACTAGTAAGATCTGGAAGGGAAGGATTAGCAGGTAATATGCCTGATACAGGTTCTTATATTTTCTTGGGTCTTCTCAGAATCAAAACCACAGRACACACTTTTGGTCAGCCCTGCAGTGGTCAGGCAGTTGAACTTAATGGTCATTATAGATCCTTATCACTGCAATATTCTATTACATCACAGAATCAAAGCCAAAATTATTCTACTTAAGTATATTCAATTTCGGGTCAAACATTACTATTCCTACAAGAGAAAGAGAAGTTCGAATATACTTGAATGTTTATCCCCCTCCCCAAAGTAAGGAGATAGGGGGAAAAAAAAAAAGAAAAAAAGAAAAAAAAAACCCCAATCCCCCAAAAACCTGAACATACTGCAGGAGAGTCTGATTTGCCTACTTCAAGTTATTTGAGCAYGAAGAACAAAGAGTATATTCTTCCATTTTCTAGAATAGAACAGTTACCTATTAACCACAAAAATACAGCATTCTATTGTTGATATTCTGACTGATGTTGAAAATGTATTTATGATATGACTCTAAAGGGTTAGAGCACGTGAAATCATAATTATAAAAATGTGTGCTGAGTAAATAAAGGCTAGAATGATCCCAATTCTAATTTATTTTGAATATACCTATCACCTGACTTTTTGTTCTTTCAACTTGACAGCTAACTAGGGGTTTTAATGTTAATATTTAATTATAAAGATATTAATAATTCATTATATTGGGAAATTATACTATTCTATTCCAATACAAAACAACAATTCTCATGCAAGCTTTACTGCAGATTTAATTAAATTTGTCAGTTAACAGAATTCAATGTATTTCATYATATTAAATGAAATGAGGTGGTGTGACTTAATCCTCAGTGGTGTGCCAACAGAGGCTCAGTTCAGAAGTGTACTGAAGCACTTTGAGATTTTCTTTACCTCTCTGGACCCATTTCCACATTTAAGTCCATACTTCACATATTTCTTTATACTGTATCACAAAGTACAGTCTCACAGGAGTGAGACTCCTCAGCCAGTGAGCTGATATTGACTCGACACACAGAACAGTAAGAGAAAATAAATGTGTAGCACCAAAAGATTGTTTGCTTAGCTCCCTCAYCTTGGACCATGTGCACGCACCTGAGTGGTCTTTGCTCCAGCTGCCACAGCCCAGCCTGGAAGATCACATACTTCAGGAGAGATTTGTTTAACTGCATGACTCAGTAATGGCAAATTTAGTTTAAAATTAATATTGCTGGTACAAAGGCACTATTTCCAGCATSGCAGGCCGTCACCTTCAATTCTCCTTCATCGAGTAGGCATTTTCTCCAAGGAAAGACATTTGTCAATGACCAGACACCCTTGTTTTGCCATGTAACCAAATTATCCAGTATCTGCAGAGCTTGTTCTGCCTGCAKTTTGAGCAAGTGAAGGATTTGTAGAATAGCAGTGCTAGAAGAGTAATGGCTAGTGGAGAAATTTGGAAGCATCAAATGCTTAATGTAAGCAGCACAGAGACATCTAAAGACTTATGAAACATTCATTTTATGTAATTTGAAAGCTTCCTTTTCTGTAACTGCAATAAAATCTTTATGATTTGGCATTTAKAAATCCCAAGGAGACAGTGGAAATGAATATTTTATTTGTTGTGTTTAAATAAGGAACAGTACTTTAAACTGACAGTCTTATCATTTGTTCTAGCACCTTTCACGGTACCAAGTGGGATTAATGAGACACTAGATCTGAAATCTTAAAGAAGAGATTTATTTTTACTTTTCTATTCATTTTCAGTATTGATCGTAGAGCTTTTCACTTTTCAGCCAAAGAATTATTTGCAAACTGTTTACTCTGAGAGCTGTGTTTTATGATCCTGAACTAGTATGACCAGAAACATTTAGAATAAGGATTTCCTATCAATCTATCTTTTGGAACTGAACTAAGAATGACAAATGTAGGGAAGAACAAACTTTTTGGGGCTTGTAAACCCAAACATAATAGTTAGGCCAATTTTTTGCAATTACATGTGCAAAAAAACTGAAGTACTTTTTGTGTGTCTAGAGAGCTATTCACTGAATACGCATCTAGAGCAGGCAGTTAATATACAGTGTTGAGTTTGTTAGAGAGATTACATCAATGAAGAAATCCTTCTTTCTTATTCTGTTTTGAGCAGTTCCTACCTACTTGCACCCATTGCCTTCCAAAAGGAGCAGACTCCTAGCAGGGAACTCAGTAAGGCTGTTTGTTTAGCAAAGAGGCAGGAAAAGCCAACACAGCTGCGCACAATGAGATCACCACATTTATCTCACTGGGTCTGAATTCTCTTACTAGAGTCACCTCCCTTCTGTGCAATGTTTCCCAGATTTCAACAACCAAGTCAAACACAAAATTATCTGTAAAAAATATGAGATCCTTTAGTTATTCAATTACAGCTGAAAATTAACATAACATTGGATTCCACAATGAAATATATACATATTTTGGTGTGGCTATTCTTCTTCATAGACTGTCCAGTCCTGTAATCAATGTTAYGAAAGCCAGAGATGAAACTAAATACAATATAAAAATCATTAACTCAAATCCTCCTGATCTCATAGGTCCAGTAATGAAGGCAACAAAATCACTTTGGAAAAGTCACCAACATGTAGATTGTCAGGCCTTTGGCCTTTTGAATTCAAAGCTGGATGATTTTTCAAGTAGGATGTTTCTTATAATGCGAACTTATAACTCTTAAACTGGAACATTCCACATATTTCTTCAGTAATTTTAGTATCAGCTATAATAATGACTTTAAAATCTATGAGGTGTTTGAATTTATCACATATCCCCTTTTTAATACTAGCAATGAAAATTGGTTTTTCATTTAAGATTGCTGCTGACTAGATCGGGGAAACTTTCCAAATAGTACTAGTAATAAATAATAACATTAACAACAATAAATTATTCACAAGCACCTAAAACTATGTTAAACAGTAGAATTTCAGTATACAGCAAAGTCTAGAGCCTAACAAATATTAAAATAAGATTGGACAGAAATAATGTACAATATTTTAAATTACAGTTTTCAAGCTATTTGGATAGCTCAAATATTGCACCAGATGGTCTCAGTGAAAAAGTGATTAAAAACAACCATTAAKCACCTGTTGCTAAATATTTTCACTTATATTAGCAGGAAAGATTTTATACTCTAAGAAAATGTGGATTTAACTCTGCAAAAGAGCCTACAGTCCTGGAAGCTATGCACAACTAGTTCACATTTTATCTGTGCATGCAATATTCCAAAAGATGTTTGAAGACAGACTAACACAAGAGGTTAATGGATTTGCATACTAAAAACGTTTTAATAATCTAGGGAAGGTAATTCTTTACCAGGTCTTTCCAGAGAGTACACTGATTTKTAATTCTGAACTTTTGTTCTACAAATACATGAGAAATATGAGTACTGAAATATTTAATTGTGTTAAGTAAGTTTCTGAAGCTCCTGCAACCAAATACTTCTTATATCTCTATATATGTGTGTGTATCCATGCACACTCATATACACATTCTCCCAACTCCCAAGATATGACAGTGACTCAAAGTGCGGAAGTTACTCCTTTCCCAATCTTTCAGACCTCAAGTTTTTAATAATCCAAGTTGCCATTATTGTCTAGTATCACCTTGTGGCTGCAAACACACACCCAGGTAGAAATTTTTGTTTCCCCCCCAGCAAAAGCAGTTAGAAGCAACAAAAACAGTTTGTATTAATTTTGTACAGAACTGGAGTCACAATCATAATTACAGATGGGAACTGGAACAAAAACAGCCTGTGTTTAGGAGGGAGGATGAAGAAAAAATGAAGAAATACGGAAAGTTATTGACAGCAGAATTGAAGTTCTCTAATTTCAGTATTCTGCAAGAAAAAATTGATGCTCTTCAAATTTATTTTCAAAAATCTGGAATTGCAACCCATATTACATGGAAAGCTCAAGAAGTTGGATACCAAATCAATAAAAATGTAAGCAAACCAYGTCTCTGCAGCAAAGGGCTGCCTTGAAGTGCTGAGGCCCTCAGAAATCTTACCAGAGTGTCAGTGGCACTGATGCCTTYCAGGGTTAAAACTCTTTGTCTGAGGATCACTGCTGGATTCAGGTACTGTGCTGTGGAAGCTACATTACATTTCTCTCTCTTACTGAAGTGCAACTACTATGGTACTCCATCTCCTCTTACTTTTCTTTCTGAAAATAAAATTTAAGACTCTATGTTAYAGTTTTCATTACCTGGACAGATGGTACTGCCCTCCCTTACCTTGGCTTTGGAAGAGGTTGATAACAGTTGTTTGAAGATTTCTGACAAGTAGGCTAGAGTGACTTCTTTCCTCAATTATTCTTTATGAAAATAGGAATCAAAGTCATAATTGAGAAATTCCATAAAGACCATGATACTTTGGAGAAGAGGAAGAACATTTTGCCATTATACCAAAGAACACATTCTAATAAAACAGRTCTTATAGGTTTACAAACTATACTTTCTAATATTTTAATTTCAATTGAAGTGTTTTTAGTCTCAAGAYTAAAATATGGAGAATGCAGAAACATAAAACCCAAAACCAACCAAGCTAGGAAACCAAACAAAATATACTAGCTTTCAATGAACATTGGTCTGTAGATTTTTGAAACAAGTAACAGAAATTCCCAGCACTCCCCAATCAATTCCCTCATAGAACTGTGAACACAATTCCAAAGTGACTACAGGCTACAAGTRAAATAAAGCATTATACTTGACCCCACCTCACTTGAGTATGTCAGCAATCACATCTCTAATACTGGGCTTTTTCAGAAGGTGAAGGATAAGATGATCTCACCCTTGATGCTTTATTAGTCTAACTCAAGCTTGTTTTAGTACCTGTAGTGCTGTTTCTACCTGCAGCACTCTGGGTAGCAGCAGACAATATGGGAAGCCTCTAAATRCTTCAGAAAAAGATGTAATTTGGGCTGATGTTCAGGATCATTCCTAGCYGTTATCATTGTTTCCTCTCCTGCCCCTGGTYCTTACTTTCCTTCTCCCAAATGAACAAGCACACTGGAAAGCCAATCAATGTGATGCATTTACAAGGGAAGACTRTCTCAACAGGAGAAGCCTGAAGGGCTGAATGGGTCAAAGACAGCCTAAAAAGCAAACAAATTCATCAGCTTGGGGTAGCCCCTCTTCCRGTATCTATTCCAGCTCACAGAATTATTCCTCTATTGTTACTGAAAATGCAGTAGTAAACATAAAGTTACTGGCCACTACTCCTGAATCACAGCAGCTGTGTGTCTACCAGACATGGTACAAATGCTATATACACTGTCACATACACACACACACACACACACACAGGACAAGTTTCTAGCACAGCTGAAGATAAAATGCATAATGACCCATTCCTCCTTCCTATGACCCTCCTAAGGAATGGAAGTGAAAGAAGTATGAGAATTCTTGAAGGAAAGGAATGCATTTAACAGTGGCATATAGCAGTATATGACTAGCAATTCAGATCCTCTGTTACCATAACCACTGTGAACACTGAGGGTAACCACACAGGTGGTATCTTTATTTCACAAGATTAAAGATACAGTACAAAATGAATCTGTACATCTTTCTATTAACAGAATTTGTTTACACAATTATATTACATTTGACCAGCCTTTATACTGATTTTAAATACAAAATAAATTTACAAAACTCCTACAAGACCCTTAAAGAACTGTAGCTGATAAAAACAAAGGGTTCCCCCCATAGTCCCTATTTGCCATATGCATTTGCAGTAGTTCAAATCAAACTAAATCTTTTCAGTTTAATATTCTCTGAAATAAAAATAGAATTTCAGTTCATTGTTGCCTATCTAAAAGGAAAGCAACTTGCAAAGRTGAGTGTAATCCCCTTTTATAGGCCAAAACTAGCATATAATAGGTGGAATTAGATAATGCATAGTCTTAAAAGGTCCTTTCACAAGCCATGTCTTAATGTTCTTCCCCCCAATTAATAACATTTGATTTTTTTTTTCTTTAATAAGAACAGCTGACTTATGGAAGATGACTAACAAGTGGGTAAAACTGTCTCGTAAGAGTCTTATGGGTATGCCTGTTATCAAAAGACTTACCTTCTATTACACTGTCCCATGATGGACAATATAAAGCAAGAAAATTATTTCAACAGATAGCTCTGGCACAAGTTTCACTGGTGATGAACTAGAATCCTATTTTCTCAACAGTTCAGCATTTATTTGAACTAGCAAGAACAGCTAATGTCTTTGATTAATAATTTGAGATGCAGAACAATGCATCTCTCCAGACATTTTCCCCCAGTTTTCCTACCCAGAGAAATTTCACCAATAACACTGCTCTGTAGTTCCACTTTCTGTGCAGGGTAAGAAGTGCATGAGTTTAGGAAGGTCAAATAGGCAGGCTCTGGCCTATGTTACTACACACAAAGTATACAACTTTTCCATTCAAACCATGCTGAACATACCAGAAAGCCTTCTAAAATACTCCTGCATATAAACGATAAGATAACCTGTGTGCTACCAAAAGGGCAAAGTACTTCACTTCAGTAAACTAAGCAACTCAGCTTCTTTAGGAAAAAGATGCTTGATCAACTGAGTACACAACAAGAAACATATTGCTAAATACTTTCCTCAAAATGCAAGTTTCAGAACAGAATAGCAAGGGATTGTCACAAAAACTTAAGTCATGGTGTAGATAACTGATTTAGAAAACTTATTTCTTTAATCCCTGAGTTAACTTGCCATTATTTATGGTAAGTACCTTTTTATTTCTACCACCACATTCAAATGAATGTCATCTGAAAAAGTTAGTGGTAGTAATTTGGTGGAAGGGAAAAATGCAGGAGAAAGACTTGCTTATTGCTCCTTCAAAAAGCATTTTTTAAAAAATGAAATAACTTGCTGATCTTCAATTATTTTCTTCTGCTGATTTCTTGAATGTAAAAATGCACCAGATTCACTGAAAGTCAACTATAAGACTGTCACATAGCAGCAGTGATGAAATTCTCATGCAAATAAGATACAGCTTTTAGAATTTAGTTCTAATAGATCAAACAATCAAAACATTTTAATAATGCAGTAACAAAATTGTTAAATGGCCTAGGAGACCAATACCAATGGTACTTAAATGAAAAACACTTTCCATATAATTTTTAATTAATTCATGCCAAGCTAAAAAGTTATTAAGTGACAGTGGCAAAAATATTTCAGAGGGAGTTTCAGAAGTCACAGCTATCTTAGAAATGCAGCTGGGGGAATGCTGTACATTTAAGACACTACATTGAAGTTCAATACTGTTTCATCTGCTAATGATGATTAAGACTGAACAAATCATTCCTCTACCACATGCTGCAACCCTCCACATTAAAAMTCAAGATTTGTTTTTGTATGACCAGCATAAGCATTGTGAAGTACTGAGAAGTTCTACCTATAATACTAGTACCTTTAATCCTAGTCATCCACRACATTTCCATTTACAAAAGAATGGATTGCTTATCTTCTGTCCCAAACTAGAGATCTATTGTGCAATGATCTCCTTGCAAATGTGCCAAGTATGAAACMATGCCAAAATCTCATTTCTAAATAAAGTGTATTGATATGTTGTTGCCAATACACTGGAAAAACATTTGCATGAAAAGAAGCCCTTAACCCTTTAAACACAACAGCTTTTGTCAGAAAGTGGCTAAAGCCTCCTCATTTGTATTTCATTCAGCTTTAAGTTAGTATATTCAGAGGGTTTAATGCCAGTAAAGAAACAAAAATGTAACTACCATTGGTAAATAAGAACAGACACTTCTGCATTTCGTGCTTTTAAAGTATTCCCCGAACTTCTTCCCACCCCCAGCCCTGGAAAATAGACTTCAATGAAAATCATCACTAAGTGAAGATTCCACTTGCAGTCTTGAATCATCAGTCAGGTCACAGGTCACATTCTTTACACTCATTAAAAGGCCTTTACACTGACCCGGTGGCATCAAAAAGCCATAAACCACTGGTCTTTCTCTTTGGATTTTCTTATTATAAGGGGTCCTTGAGATGGCACAGTAAGAGACGTTACTGTGACTTTCATCTATGCCAGGTACAAGAGAGGTTGGTGACARCCAGAGCTCCCCTGTAGCTCTGGAGTAGCATTACTGGCATAAGCCCATGCCCTTTATAGAGAGTATGTATTTCTGTGGCTCTTTTTTGTAGATGCATTAAGCAGATGCATGCATGAGATACACACGTTTCTTTCTTGCAGTGCAAATCATTAATTGTTCAAAATGAAATATAGAACTTCCAACCCTAAAAACAAGTCAGCTAACTCAGTAAGGTTTCTGGCTCTCTCCTTCAGTGTGCACAGTAATACTGGTGCTTTCTGCAATCCAGACTCCGCCTCTTTGTAATGACAAATTTTAATTTAGGAACACTACTAATATGGTTTATGTCATGAAATATTGCAAAGTACAYAGGCTCCTGAAAAGCTTTAGAAGTATGTGAGATCTGGGTGTTGTGTGGACAGTTTTCAACTGGTGAGTTTTACAGACCCAATCAGTCCTACTCCACCTCATGGGCTATGTACTGACTGCTGAGAACTGTCTAAGGGGAATGGAGGAAAATACCCAAAACAAAAATGYACAAATGGAAAGTGGTATGTTTGCTGGCTTAGTTTTACAGGGCTTATCAATAATCTATGTTAAATCATCCAAGACAGCATAAAAGACCAAAATGTAAGGAATACTAAAAAATATTGAAACAAGCACTATAGAAATACTTCAGATGCAGATCAGAATTTAAGTTCCTAACAGCTCTCATCTTTTTAGAGTTTGAATATAGTYCAGCTTCTTGGACTTAAATTTGCCATAAAATTATTTATTCTTATTACTTTTATAAAGGGCAACTGCTATCAAGCAGGCAAAAATCTTCCACTGCTAGCCTTCTGTCTCTCTAGGAGTTGAAAAGAACTCTGAATAAAGAGGAACTAGATACAGCAGGCAACATTTTTGTAGTAGCACTCTTGTGTTTCCATGAAAAAAGCCATAGTGTTATTCCATTGGCACTGAAATAACATTCAAATCAGTTTCAAAATAATTTTCTTATCCCTGAAAAAAGGCATCATTCTAAGCAGCTTTCAAACTTTTTTTTTTTAACTTCTTTGTGCCTCTTTTGGGGGAGGGACTGTTGATCCAAAGTCCTAATTCACAATGAAAATTGTTCCTTTTTGAAAAATCCAGTTCTTTCACTGAGGCTCTTGTTGCTATTGTGGTGCTTGATGCTCTGGGGGTGGTTCTTGTTGAGGCACAGCTGGCCGCAGTCCTGCTGGTCTGGGAATTGCTTGATGTTGCCTTTGTCTGTAAGCTATAATTGTTCCCAGGAGCAACGCGATGATAGTCATAAGATAGAGGTCCCACTCAGGCCCCAGCAGCTGGTCCATATCAATATGTGAGAATACCTCCCTTATCTAAGAAAGAAGAAGTCCACATCATCATGTCAAAGAACATAAATGAGACATTACTTTGATTTGTAACACTTTTTATGTAGAAGTACCAGTTTTAAAAYTTAGTGTTCTTTTCCTTTCTGAAAAAAATAGTATCCCATCAGTGACATTCTTAGTTTCCAGGAAGTAAAATACCATTAAGACTAAAAGCCATGCTATATAGGACGAGTTACTCTATTTTAGAGATGAAGGTTCTCAATATGGAGCTCTGTGGCTTTCCCATGAATGATAGAGCATTAAGCCCCAGGACATGCGTATGGTACAATGCTGTGATTTGTGCAGGTAATGGATAGGGAAATTAAAGTGACTTACTGTTAGTTTTGTTTGAAGAGCCTTTTTATAAGATTCTATTTCCATAAGCATTAGCTGAGATGCACTTTTATGCTTCACTACTGTATCTGATGATACACAGTCACTGACAATTTAATCTGCACCAGCAGACTTGAAACTTGGAAAGACTGTGTTCTGCATACTAGCTTCTGTAAGTGCTACATGTGTATTTGCCCAGTTGGCCTAGAGTATTTTGACTGTACACTCCTGGAAGTTCTCAGTCTCTAGACTACTAAATTTTGCCAAACTTCGGTGAACTGCCTGAAACTGCATTTGCTTTGGATGGTAATAACGTCCACAACATTTTAATTAACTAACCCAAAAAGGCAGTAAGATGTCAGAAAACTGAGAAATATTGGGAAGACTTCACCTTAATTCCAGGCAATTTTTTTCCCAGGGCCATCACCCAGTGGAAACTCTACCAAATACCTGAACAATCTAATACAAATACATTTTGCCCCCCACAGAGATCAAACAATTCTAATGGTGTTGTTGCAGCTGAATATAAAACACCATGAGAATTAGGGGTCCAAACAATTTCTTTTTCCCTGAGCAATKATGTCAGTTAAATCTGCTTCATTTTGATAGCAGATGGTCATGGGTAAGAACAGTCAAACAGTTTTGAGAACTTCTCCTCAAGGGGAGAACAACATAGAAGAGCACAGGCTGTGCACATTTCAGTTTCACAGAGTTGCACAAATAGGAAATAAGAATCAAAGCTTCAGACTTTCTTAATATGCAACAGCAGGAAACAAATCTATCCTAAATCCTAAATCTATCCTCTATGCAGAAGGCTCAAGCAATATTTCTATTAAGCAAGATTACAAATTGAGCTTCTTTTAAAAATRGAAAACACATTTGCTGATTTCTTTTAATTCTGCATTACTTACATTGATTTCTCGTATATACTGCAAGGAATAAATCACTCCAAGCTTGCAAAGTGCTAGGAAGACTGGAACCTGAGCATCAGGGCTTGCTTCAGCTGCCATGTCGTAGAATCGTTTTGCAAGATGAATATCCTAAAGTGAAGAAAATTCAATGCTCAATTTTAAAGAAGTTGAAAAATTAACCCTAATGTTTTTTTCTCAAAATATGTTTGAATATACAAGTAAATGGAAGTTTCCATTTGAAGATGAAGCTATTTTAACTGATGCTAGAATTCAAGTTCACAAAGAGGTTAGTAGTAAGATATTCAACCTATTCACTGTAAACCAAAGCAAATATTTAGGTAACTCTAGTACACTAACATGTTCAACATCACACCRAACATGAAAGACTAAGAAAAGCGCAAGTTCCAGAGGAATATGCAGCAGCATTTCCTCTCAGTTACACTACAGTATGCCTGCAATATAGTGCAGCTTCTAACCATTTCTGCACCCATGCACAAATGAGATTTTATTCCGTGTCCAAAATGCACGACTTGCATTAGTGAAGGCAGCCTGGTAAAAGCGTGAGCACAAACAGAGAGCAACTTTAAGAAAAGCTTAAATTAGCGCTCTCTTTGTGGCAATTGAAACAAGGTGGTGACTTGAGAAACAGGGAATATTGGTATTTTAATAGACCAAGAGAATAACTAAAAGGTGCCTATGTAGACCAAGACAAATGTTGAAGCTTACTGAAAATGGAGAAAATTAAGACATTTTTTTACAGTTCCAGGTCAAATTATTACTAAATTTATACATTAATTGCATGAATTAATCATACATTATGGTAAGGTAGGCTGCTCAAAATTAGTAAGTAATTGCCAAGTACATTATTTCAACACATACAGAAACATGTTGTTCTATAATCCATAAGCTTTAATTAACTCACAGACAGCAATACAACACAGGCTTCCTAGAAGAAGCAGATTCACTGTCTTCTTTAGGTAATATGGTTTGCCTAAACTGAAAACGATAGCTAATAAATCATTGTTGGTCTGCTTATCATTTGTTAGCTTGTTTTCAAAATGGCATCACAMAGGAAACCATTTAATCAGAGGATGATAACAATCCTGTACTAAAATATCATGAACCTGGACTTGATTTGCATTCAGTTCACTACACTTCAAAATCTTGAAAGAACTACTAAAGCATAGGGCACCCCTTTTGCCAATATTCACAGTTTTGGGCAAATGTTTCTTTCCTGTCTATGCATAATTCCTTCACATTGTTCAGTGTGAATTGGATATACTTTCCATTTCCTACTGCTGAATGTATTGGGATACATGCTAATTCCCATTAAGTGGCTAGATAGTACCCAAAGTCCAGTAGCAGTTATCTAATCTGATATTAGCAAACGTACTCTAATGAGGCAGACTCTCAGTCTACAGCTTACTTACCTGCTTGATGCCCAATCCCTTCTCATGCATGTAGCCTAGATTAAACATTGCTTGAGCACTGTGTTGCTGTTCTGATGCCAGTCGATAGTGAATAAATGCAGTTTCATAATCAACATCAGTACCAAATCCGTAAAAATGGTAATCTCCAAGCTTAATTCTTGCAACAGTATATCCTATAAATCAACAACAAAAAAGGGTAAAACAGCCGGGCCAAAAAATCCTTTTAGTTTCCTATGAAGATGCAGCTTTATTATTACTTTTCACAGTTTGCACAAACTGTCTATCTTCCCYGCCAACAGCTTTTATTTTTTAATTTTCTATTTGCAGATAAGACCTTTTCCCAGTAATTCTACCAAAACTTCAATTCTACYAAAGCTGTGAAGTGGAATCAGCTGAAAACGCGTAACATACTCATAATTAGTCACTTATTATGGAAAAACTTTTCATTTGCTACATGGCCATTAAAGGATTCAACTTTTTTTGAAAATACTGACTGTRGAAATTTGAAAAATAGTGTCTCATCATCCATGCCTTCATCTCAATTTCTTAATTTCAACTAAAAGCTTTGAAAGTCTGCATTAGGCTCTATTTACATGATACTCTTACTCTGCAGTAAAAAACTAGTAGACAGATGTAGTAGATGCACCCATTTGGAAGTTAAGACACCTCAAAATATTTAATCATTAAGTTCATTTTTGCTTATTTTAGGACAGGATCACAAGCACCAGAGTTCAAATTTGTGTTGTCTGGACACCAAGGCCACACTCTTCATCAGTGAACTCTGCTTACTTTGAACAGGAAATTTCATTTTTTATAAATTATGATAAATAACAAATTACTTTTTAGGATTTGGTATATCTTTCCATGCAGATACTTTTTAAAGATTAGTATAAACACTGCTAATGTTGTTTAAAACTGCTCTACAATTCCGTATGGAACAACAAAAGAAACTGTACATTTCTTAGTCTTTTTTGTCTTCTGTATCACAGAAAGGYTCGGACCTGCAAGCATACTACAATAACACTATAGCTAACAATGAAACAAAGAATACCAGCTACCCTAGGTGGAATACAACTTCTGTTGGACAGAAAGAGGTAAATGTTCCCTTCTTATGTGTTTCATAACAAAACCTATGAAATCATACATTAATGGCTCTACTTAATGCCAAGGCAACCTTCCTGTCCGACCATTTGGGAGGCACTCTGGCCTTCACACACCCACCACTACAGACTGTTACTGCGGGACCGAAGCCCCTCGGCAGTGGGTGGCTCCAAGAGCTGATGGGCGCTTGACTCCCTACTCGCATACCATCAGACAAGCTTTCCTTACTGACATCACCCTGGCCTTCCAAGGGTAGAGTCTCATATGCCTGCATATTTTAAACAATTCAATAATGGCACAGTAACACAAAAAACATCAGCTTGAGCTTACGCTTCCCAGGAAGAACTCTGAAAAAAGGAATACCTGGGCATTTATACCCTCAAAGTCTGTTCTTACTTAAGTCCTGGGCTCCTTTTCTCCTGCTGTGCCTCTGAGTGTTAGGTCACCTGGCTGGGCCACAGGTCCCTGAGCCCTTTGTTATGCAAAAGGTCAGCAGTTCATGGCCCCTGGCCTCAGGCTCCTCCCACACACTGCAGCTGCAAACCTGTACTGAATGTATTCCTCAATATAAAAAAAACTGATTGGAATTGTGAGGTACAGACATACCTTGAGAAGCTGCTCTATTCCARTGAAGCAAAGCTCGAGGATAGGTTTCGTTTTCTCCTACTATACTAGCTTCTTCTAAAGAAGAAAATAATCCAGTTAAATAGAGCCATAGTATATGCACACACAAGCATAGAAYCCCCCTGCTTATATTCAGTCTGCTGAAATAAATTAAAAATTTGAAGCAACCTGTGTTATACAGCAAACAAGATTCAACCCATCTGAAACGTATAAACCGCCCTTTCATTTATACGGCCTTTCCATTTATCTGCCCACACAAGATCTAGGAACAAACCATATAATTTCACCTTGAACTATGGCTTACCAAGCATCTCTCCCATTCCAGCGGTAGGAGATTCTGATGCATACTTGTGGAATGACAGGAGATGCCAGATAATTTGGCCTTTGACAAATACAAGGTTGAAGTACAACCTGTTACAGTTTGGCCAACTGAAACTCAGGACTAGTCAAGTAAAACAAAACTCCTTAAACAAGCCAGAGACTGCATGTTTTACATAGCAGTGCTTCAGCTACTTCAGAAGTTGTCCATGTCATAATTTCAGGGTTCCTGAACTATCAGAGTTCAAACTTCAAAGGATTTATAACCTGGACTTCTAGAGTAATTATGGTTCCAGCTGTACTACCTCACAGTTGACACAAAGATTTTCTGTATAAAGTGTATAAAATAATTTTAAATCAATCTCCAGTTGACATGTAGATACATCTGAAAAAAGACAATGAGAGTTTTAACCCAGGAGAAAATGCTATTTCTTTGCAAGCATGCACTTCCAGCCAAGACTGCCATTACCGTACCTTATCTAAAGATGATTCACATACACACCTTTGAAAAAACAATAACTGGAAATTGGGATGTTAGATTAGCCCATCAGCCACTAATAGATGCTTTCAATACTAAAATATAAAGCTGGCAATGAGACCTAGAGATTTGGTACAGAGAAAGTTTAAAATACTGGGTTTTGCAATTTCTAGAAAGATTTGTCATTGTACTTCCATTGTCTCCCTCTGACTTCCAACTCTAATAAAGCCAAGTTCTAGTCATCTAGGTCCAGTAAGACACACAGGACAAGTTTTTTTTTTTCAAATCTAACAGAACCAACTGCCCAGCTGCTTATCCCTGCTTCAAGAGTAGCATCAGTAAAGTTACACAAAGAAGAGGGTGCCAAGAAAATGCATTACAAGAGAAAGTACAAAGGACACAGAGATTTGTATGCACAGGACAGGCCAAACATAAACCTAATGGAATTCCCACTTTCACAACTGTGCTTAGGAAATCCACCGAAGAGAACTTTTAGCACTGTGCAACTTTCTAGGGACTCTGCCTATGACATTTTAAAATCCTTAATTCAGAAATTAAATGTACTTTAGCTTATAGTCCAGAAAGTCATCCTTAGAAGTGAAAATGAAAATGGATTGCTTTCCTGTGAAAAGGAGAGGACTAGAGTTTTATTGAAGTTCTAACACGCCAACTCCAGAAAAACCCTTTTCAGTACATATTCAGGTTCTTACTCTGATCAAGTATGAAAGCAGCATTGCTTTGTGCAACTTCATAGCCTTGTTCAGCCAGAAGAAGATACTGAACCACAGCAGAATTGGAATCACCATCTTTATAGCTGTTGTAGGCAGTCATCAGTCTTTCAGACCAACGCCCCCGTTCGCATACATTCTTAAACAACTGCAGAGGAAAAAGGAAGGGGGAGGATATTGGCTGTCAGGAACTTCAAAAATTTAGGCTTTGCAAGAAGTAAACGTTTAACATTCTGATGCCTGTTCAAAATATTTATATTTCACTGAAAAACGTGACAGGCAAACTCCCCTATTTAAGACAGGCTTACTTTAAAATAAAAGTTGCTAAGCAGGTAGATGCTTAGTAACTTGTAAGAGTCTTAGTAAGTAAAGATAATAACTTGTAAGATTCAGATGCTTACTCAGAATTATTCTTTAGTATCTTAGTTTTTTTTGTTACACTTAAATCAAGGTATAAGTGAAGAATTTTTCACACTGATGCTTGCTTTGTGTTACATTCATTTGATTTTCTTCAAAATTAATAAAGCAAATTCAAACTCGACAAATAAACAAAAAAGCCGAAGATTTTTCTCATGAAATACAAACGAGTTTGCTAATATATCACTTTCCCTTTTAGTAGCCTTGACTCAGCACTCACTGCTGTAAATACCCCAGTTGTGGTTATAGTCAAGTCTATCTCTTGCAAGTCAGTATTATTGACCTATAAACGGATGACCTTACCTCAACAGCAGTATGACAGGACCGCATCACTCCAGTGCCAGTAGCATGCATCTGAGCCAGATTATAAAAAGCCAGAATGTGACCACCCTGGGAGGCCAAGTTAAAATATTTCAAAGCCTGTTTATAGTCTTTCTTGACTCCAATGCCATCTAAAAGAAAATATTCAATTATTGCTATTAATTCCTCTTGAAAAGCAGTGTTCTACGAAATACAGTACTCTTCAAAATTACTCACGAAAAGCACTGTTAAAGTGCTAGGAAAAACCAGAACGAAAATCAAGCTCAGTGTAGTAAGCCCATTCTATGAGCAGTGTATGCACACTTCTAATGCCACCTAGTGAACAGTGACTGAAAGAGCAGGTGCTTAGACCTGCAAATCGCTTTGATGCCACTTACTGTAATACATGGAACCTAGCTGGAGCTGTCCATCAACCCATCCCTGTTCGGCAGCCTTCTGGAAATACTTTAGTGCTAGCTCATAGTTCTGCAGGAAGATTTGGTCATTAGAGCCTTGCAATACATCAAAGTTTAAGAGAAAAATACGTATGTGCATATGTGTAAAGACAAAGCTGTATTACAGTAAAAATACAGTAAGATGTTCCAGGGAAAATATTAACCTGTTCAAAATTTGGAAACAAAAAATGAAATAGACTACAATGCCAATAGCCTGTTGTAACTCTGCAGCTACGTCTAAGCTGGCACCCACACAGAGCATTGCTATGAACAGTTATGCTTAACAGAATGGAAGCTACATTCTGTTTCTAGAACACTTATTTCCTCAATTTGAGGCCAATTTGACTTTTGACTATCTGTTTGCATAACTGAATATAAAACATTTGACAAGAAACCTTCCTACGGGAAAAGCAATAGAGCAAATGAACTAATTAAAAGTTTCAAAGTGTTCCTCCACTCCCACAGGAGACACAAAATSAGGACAGTTAGGATTTCACAAGAAAATTATAGATAAGCACAAATCTCCTGTATTTCTAATAGTTTATGCAACATCTTCAAACTTATGAGAGGAAATCAGCATGTTTCCTTCATAGCTGCTAACTCCGCAGTGCATGATTTTTTTACATTACAGATTTCCTCAAAGAATTTTCAATGTAAYACAGATTTTCACAATTAAGCCTTCTACAGTACTTCCCTCCAGAAAAAAAATCTGTTGACAACAAAAAGTCACACAATCACCTATGATTAGAAAGACGACTGTCAAAAGCTTACCACAGGAACACCTCTTCCATAGAGGTAAGCCATTCCTAATCCACTCTGTCCAACTGGATTACCCTGAAAACATAGAAAAACACTTATGCAAAGAAAGGCAAAAGCTACACCTACATCTTTCAAGTTTGTTATGTCTTTAACATCACTAAAAGATAGAGTACTCAAGATAGATTCATTTTTTGCTCCTAGTAATAGTTATTTAGGGAGGAAACAGCATCTGTGGTAACTTTTATTCAGTAACTACACAGATGATGAACAGGGAAAAAACTTCCAATACTAGGTATGAAGGTCTGCTGTGCATTTTTACAGTGCCATGCAAGTTGTAGAACCCATAACCGTAGAAAGATGGGGCATTAATAGCTCTAGTTTTTCAAAGTTCAAAATGTTTTGGATGTTGCAGAACCTCCCAAAACAACCCCAGGGACTCTAAGAATCTATTTTAATGTCAGAATGGTGGCTGTCCTGTGGGCTAAATTACTAACCACTGCCCCTATAAAAGTATGCACAATGGCATTACTTCTGTGCCAGGACACGTGATGGGGCACATCAGAAATCTTCAGTGAATGTAGGAAATGAGCACATTGAGAGATCCTCTCTTCAGCACAGAGATGTGGAACAGCATTCTGAATGTAGAATATTAGAACTGTGAAGGCAGTACCTTACAACAATTCCTTCAGAACTTAATCTACTCTGTTTCACATGCTAAACATCCTTCCTGGAGGACTACTGTACACATAATACCATAAGGGATAGGTCAAAGACACACACAAGGGATTAACAATCAAAAAACATCATCTCAAAAAACAGTCCATGAGATGGGATTCATTGTACCATGAGGTATAAATATATATTCACAAAACAGAAGCAAAAGACCATAGTATCAGGGCACAGTAAATTTCTGTGACAACTTCAGATTAACAAAAACTAGCACTTCACAGAACTGCAGACTATTTAGGCGGACAATATTTCACACTGAATTAACAAAGTTAGACTATTTATGAGAGCTAGATTTCTTATGATGAACACAGCCTCATGAAGCACCATGGCCAGAGCAGTTTTTGGCATCTTAGACAAGCAAGGTTTAATTATGGGCTAATCTGGTAGAGAAGCTGAGAGTAGGTGTGTGCACATGGAAGGGCACATGAAGCATTCACAGATTTCAAAGCTAATCAGCTTCCTAGTGTACATGCTGTATTTCCAGCTTACAGATAATCATACCATATCAGCAGCTTTCTTGAAATACTGAAGGGCTGTTTCATTGCTCTGAGGTACAACATCACTTCCTTCTGAGTACATCTGAAAGAGAGAACCCATTACTGAAGAACAGCCAAAGACCTCGGTTTAATGTGAAGACCATGAAGCATCTTCACTTTACATATGAATGAGTCTATTGTACTTAGATTGACTATTGCGTTACAGAATAATCATTAAAACTTGTCCAGAAGCAGAAAACGTATCTCTTTGCTGTAAAATTCAGAGGGTTTAACTTTCTAATGGAAAATGAACTGCCCATAAAATTAAAAAGTTTTATGATAATACCCTTCATTTTTAATCTCTACCAACGTGCAGTGAAAAACATGTAATCAGTCAAAAATCTTAAAATCAGTGGAAGTCAAACTGTATYGGCAGTCAAAATACTTTGAAAAAACAAAGCAAAAATTGTTTATTAAACAAAATTCACTTCAGCATTTATTAGACACAAAACACTCAAGCAGTAGAGAAAGCAGGAATTTCTTCTGTCAGGTACCTTTAAAGGACATGAATTTTGCATCTTCTACTACCATAACAGCCTGAAAAAGATGAGCTAGAGCTGGTGCTTATTGCAGCCTAACCTGAGAGGGTACTCAAATGGAGTAATAAGGATTTACCTTGTCACAGGCTGAAGGTAGTCTGCAACCCAGATCTCAGACAAGTGACCTAAATACCTTTCTAAGCAGTAATGCATTATCATCATCACCACCAGCACCTTGCCAATCATATTTTAGACTGAAAATCAGAACAGACTGGGTTCAAGATAAACTAGCTCTAGCTACCATGCCATGGACAGGGATGCTAATCCACTAGATCAGGTTACTCAGAGCCCAATCCAGGCTGGCATTTCCAGGGATGGGACATCCACAACTTATCTGGGCGACCTGTTCCAGTGCCTCACCACCCTCTGAATAAAGAACTTCTGCCTAACATTTAACCTCTCTCCCCATTTAATTTTAAACAATTTCCCCTTGTCCTATCACTATCTATTGTGCAAAATATTGCTCTCCCTCATTTCTGTAAACCCCATTTASAGGCTCTCCCTGGAGCCTCTCTTCTCCAGGCTGAAGAACCCCAGTTGTCTCAGCCTGTCTGCTTTGGAGAGGGACTTGATCCCCYTTATCATATTGATGGCCCTCCTCTGGACTCACTCTTACAGCCCCATGTGTTTCCTGTGCTGAGGACTTTACACCTGCACACAGCGCTCCAGGTGGGGTCTCATGAGGGCAGAGCAGAGGAGAATTGCCTTCCTCAACCTGTTGACCACTCCTCTTTTGATGCAGGCCAGGATGCTGTTTGCCATTTGGGCTGCAAGTGCACGTTGCTGGGTCACGTCCAGCTTTTCACCCATGAGATCCTCCAAGTCCTTTGCAGGCTGCTCTCAGTGATCTCCTAGTCTGTACTCATATTTGTACCGGTGCAGCCCCCCAACTTGCACTTGCTGAACTTCATGATGTTCTCATGGGCCCACTTATCAGGTTTGTCCAGTTCCCTTTGGATGGCATCCCATCCTTCTGTTGTGTAAACTGCATAATGTACAAGCTTGCRGAGGCTGTACTCGATCTCACTGGATGTGCCACTGATAAAGACATCAAAAATAGCACCGGTCCTGAAGACAGAGCCCCAAGGGATCCCACTTGTCACTGGCCACCTCCTGGACATAAAGCCATTTATCACAACTCTCTGGGTATATCCATCCAGCCAATTCCTTATCTGCCAAATATTCCATGCATTGAGTCCATGTCTCTCCAATTTGAAGATAAGGATCTTGTATGGGATCATGCCAAAGGCCATACAAAAGTCTAGTAGCTGACATCAGCCATTCTTCCCTTGTTGACCATGGTTGCCACTCCATCATAAAAGGCAACCAGGGAAGATCTGCTCTCAGACAAAAAGGCCTTAAGTCTGAGAAAACTGAAACAATGGCTCACCCCGCAGATAGATTCGGGCTTTAGTTCAGAGTAAGTGCAGACCTATCGGCAATTCTGATTCAGATGCCTCAATTCCCTACACAATGTAAGAACGTCTTTCCCATTTCTTTTCTCAACTTAGTRTTTCCTACTGGACAAAGTTTTGAAAAGCCTAACTTTTCCCCACACACTGTGTGGAAAAGATTAGTTGCCCATTCAGAGTTTTGAATTCCACCACAGAAAAAAGGACATTTAGCTATTTGATTATTTGATTTACAAAAACCCAAMCCTCTAGTTCAAGCACTATTTACAAAAAAACCAAAAGTTCTTAAAGGAAGACTCAAACAAGACATAGCAGACTACAACACTCAAATCCCACACAAAAATTCAAAACAGTAGCAAAACAGAAGTATGTAGACTCCAGCATTCAAGTTTCAGATTGCCTGATATCAGAAAGTAAGAAACATTTGCTGTTTTTCATTGCAAGGGAGTCAGTTTTCTTATTTTTGAGAGTGTTCACATCTTACCTTTCCTAGAAAAGCCATAGCATGTGAATTGCCAGCATTAGCCGCTTGATTGAAGTATTCAAATGCTCGCTGTAGAGAAGAAAACAAGTGTTTTAACCACCATAGTTAYGATCTGAGTAACTTTTTTCACAAGTGGAGCAGAGGCAGACAGCTTGTTAGCTAAGTTACCAAGTTCTTTTGGGAATAAAAGTTATCAATCCCACCTAATTCAATATATGTAACAGGGCTCTTCACTTACACAATCACAATATTAAGCAGAAATCCTTCTAATTTATCAGTGTATTCCAAAAACCAGAAGAAAAAACCCAACAAGCTACAACTGCTACCATACACAAGCTACACAGGCAAATCTTACTTTCTTATTGGACCTTCAAACCCTGTTCAGAATAGGAGAGATTTGCAAATTCCTGTTCTACTTTTACACAGAATTTGGTTCTACTCCCTTGGACCACTCAGTATCATCTCTGAACTCTTCTGGAGCAGTTACTCTGAGGTATTTTAAATATGATGACCAGTAAATAATTTCTGTATTGGATGAAATAATCCTCAGGGCTGTAATCCTTAGCTCTTAATTTTTTCAACACATACTTCAAGATCAGGTTAGCTATTTCAATTTCCATAAGAAGTAATTAAGTTGGGTTACATCAGCAGAAGCTCTATGCACACTTTCGTTCTCTAGTATTTAAAGTTGCACTGCTTAGTCTACAGAAGCAGAATATTCTTGCATAAACCAGACTAATGCATGCCCATTCTATCGTGAAGGTTGTCAAAAACAAAAACTGATTTCATCAAGTAGTACTTGAGCTGGCTGAACTTTTTTACATGTGGAACATTCTCATTTCTAAGATGATTAGTCCTTAATTATATAAAAAATCAGTTCCATCTTCTAGTCACATAAGGATTAAGTTTTATTGAACATGGCTATTGAAATTGTTACATACCATATAGTGTATTAAAAGTACACTTTTGCATCACTGTCTCAGCCATACTTTTCCCCCCTCAGCCAAGTGTAATATGTATCAGAGATATAGAGAAAATGTACCTGATGATTTTGCTCYACTCCTCTTCCTCCATGCAAGTGCAACTGTCCAAGACCAACCTAAAAATAAATTTACATTGCAAGTAAGTAACTTTGCCCTAGGAACTTTCTTTTCCTAGCAATACAGATACTGGTGAGCTAATTACATGTCTGTGACAAACAGACAATACCAGAGTTAAAGATGCTACAGAGTTCAAAGGCACAGATTTGCTTCAATAACTGCAGTAGTCCTATTTTTTCCACATTAGCCTAAATGGAAGTTTAGCCTAGAAAGAAGCAACATACTGTCCTAGATGCAAAATAACAACTGCTCATTTGAATCCTGCCTACCTAAGCCATACAAGACCAAGTTAGATAGCAACAATCTGGCTCTATTAGCATCCTCCCCTCCTACATTGTGTGTAGAGATCCAGCCTGCAGCATGCAGAAGTCATGCAAAAGCAGGAGCAGTGAGAAACTGAAATCCYCTGTCAAGGCTAGCTTTTTTAATCAAGCCTTCCTCCACAAATCTGAAGCTATCCTTGRAATAATCTGACTAGTTTCTAGTGCAAGCCAAGACCTCGTATCTAAGCTGCTGAAGCTGTAATGTTTCGGACTTATTTAAAAAAAAAAAAAAAAAAGCATTTTCTGTCCAAGTTCTACCTTAAAACCACTAAAATAAAATCTTTTCACATAGAAACTAATGGGGAAATACCAATCAGGTTTATTCAGAATGAAGAGAACATTAAAGCTCCAATGCCTATCCATATTTCATAAAGCTGTTCGAGTAATTCCGAAAAATGTCCGCATGCCATCAGGTGAACTGAATCTTACCTGTGCTTGTACATCTCCTTTCTCTGCTAAAAACTGGTAATATTGGATCAAGTCTTCTTCTAGCATCCCGCTTGCCATTCCYGGATTTTCTACTTCATCTGCTAAGCGAATTCGCTGAACCACTGTGCCACCAGTCAAGGAAATGTCACTAGCAACTGGAAAACAGATGAGATAAATTTTCAGACAGGTTTTTGCAACACAGAAATTACACCATGGACTTAGTAAAACCAAATGTATACAGAGCTTCAAGTTGTTACTCAAAATTAATTCCTTTGATACCCTGTAAGACATTTCAGTAGAGATWAAAATAGTCTATCATGATTCAGAGCCAAATAGGTAACTTGCTTAACAGCAGGAATTCTCTGTTTATACTATGAGTGTTGAGAGTACCTTAGTATCTTCTAGTTGAATGATATAGAAGTACATAGAAAGTCAAGAATGTTACCCTAGTAGAAGGCTTTTACCGTGATTAGCTACAAGTCGGTAGTGAGTGAGTGCAGATTCACAACTCTGAAGGACTCCTATCCCAGCCCAGTACCTGTAACCCTAGAAAGGAAAATATATAAATATGGGACTGTCAGTTACTTGAGAACATACTGATTGACATGTTACAAACTCTTTTCACATTACTTGAGGAAGATTTGACAAGACAAAAGGCAGAACAAAGGCCTCAAGTCCACTGTAGCTGCATTAAAAGCAAATGACTGACACTCTTAAAGGTTAAATATGGCCAAAATAGTTTGGATATCACTAAAGAAAAAGCAAATAAGACGAATGATACKTCAGGGTGAACATGTAAAGCCTTTTACTTACACTTTGCACTTCGTCTTAAATCTCACAGTACTGATTAAAACAGCATCTTTTGTAAAGATCTCTTTCATAGGTCTCATTCGATAACAAAAAATTTAAGTTGGATAATTCCGATTTAAATCAAGAGATGTAAAGTCTAAATTCATAGTGGTATATAGCTTAAAATGAGCAGACTAATCCTTACATTTAAAACAAATAGGGAAGATACTACTGCCCACCCAATGCATGCAAAATGATCTAATATTTGGATAGTGTATTCATATGAAAGAAAATCTTAACACTGAAWATGCAGGAGTACAAAAACACTCTTGCATGTTTAAAGTTATTAACTGTCTTACTTACCAAGATCATATGAGCAATCAGATTTCCTCCCAAAGCTCCAAAAGTGTAATACACCAGGGCCTAAAAATAAAATCATTGGTTATTTAACATCTGCCCTTAAGAGAAAATACAAGACCACAGAGTGAAAATTTCTAAATTACCTTAGCTTGACTTGAATTGACTCCTAGGCCAGATGCATACAGAAATCCAAGAGCCTAAAAATAAAATAAAGTTTGTCAGCACACCCTTTGAAAAATCAAGGATTGGTGTTCCTGGAATGCATAAGCATAAAGATTCAAAGCTGCAAAGGGTATGCCAAGCTCTACCTTCAGTTTGGTACTTCCTATATCTATGCTCTTCCCTGTCCCATTCAAGGTATGAAGTTTCTAAATTATTTAGTTGCTCAGGATGCTAACATAAATCAGTGTTTTACGAGAATTCAGATCAGTGAATCAAATGCAAGGAACAAAGTACTATTTCCCTGAATGTCGAGTGTAGATCTGAAGGCTCTAAACAGTGCAACAATCCTCGTGAAGCTAAGTGATATCGGTCAGGCTATTCATATACTCAGTTTGTCTCATACACCTGTGCAAATATATATGAACCATAGTCTTCTCTAGAAGACCTGCACTGTTTGATTCACTGTCTAACAGATCCTACAAATTTACAGTTTGGCATCTGCTCTGCCACAGCTTAGTTGCAACTGTGACTATAAATATAAATAGAATGCACAGAGCTGTTTGGAGAGGCTCTTTCAGAAGTTATTTTTGTTCTTAAGGTTTACATATTTACTGCTTTACCTATAACACCTGTTACAGCTGGTGGCTCAGAACAGAAACTAGTAGCATAGAAGAGGGCATATATATAGAAACGTCTGTATTTCACAATGCTTTTCACTATTCTAGGCAATCAAAACACACACAAAAATTCTCATTAAGACAGTATTGAATTCTAGACCAATAAAAGTAAAGGTCTTCATTGAGAGATAAAGTCCCTAGAGAAAACATGTTCCTGCTTTCTAAGGTAAATTAATACTCCACCATTAAACAGGGAACAGCTGGACATTTGGTAGCCAGAGATAAGAGAAAATTAATAGTTCTTGAAGAAGCTGACAATTCCAAAACAAGACAGAACTAAACCATAAGGATATGCAGATACTAAGACATTAAAACCAATAGCACCAATATTTTATAACATTTTGTAACAATAAATATGAACAATTCTATGTTTTAAGGCACTGGGACAAAGCAAGTCCCAATCCACTAAATACCTGTCAAGATTCCTAGGAGACTTAATTTCCCAGATTATAAACTAGTGTGTATATCTACCCATCTCAGGTAAAATTGCAAATGAAAAGACACATCATCCCACAAAAAACACCAAAAAATGTACACAGTTTCACAAGGTTTGTTGGCTGGACTCACCTGTATCTACCTGTTTTTTTTGACATATACATCCAGTGTAGTCAGTCATGCAACAGGAAAAAACTAAATTAAAAGACTACCACAATCCCATATTACCAGCAGTTAAATGTTGTTTTTTTTAACTCAAAGAGAAGATCTGTTCGTGTTTACTTTGAGGCTGCAGGTGMCATCTCTAAAAGGATCTTATAATGAGTATAACCTATAAGAAATTTATAGACCTATAGAAACATCTGTACAATTTAAGGACATACATACCATTTGTCCTTTAGGAGAACCTTCTTCTGTTAATTTTTCAAATAGTTCTTTTGATGACTGGATATTCTGCTTCAGGTAATCCCCAAACAACAAAGCRTAAGACACTTTCTCCATGGCCTTGGTATGATTCATGTCAGCTGCTTTCAGAAGATACTGATATGCTCTTAAGAAAAAACAATTTGTCAACTTGAGGCAAAGAAGCAGATTTCATTTATAAACCTGAAGGTTCTGGAGAAGCATTTTGTTTCTCTGTTTTAGCCTCTATTTTCTACAAATGCATCCACCTACAAAAATTTGTTCCAGCTACAAATCATCAATATAAGCAACAACTTGTGATTTAGCTCATGGACAAGCTGAACTTTAATGTTTGCTCTACTCTGTAAGCAAAGCAGTAAGCACTTCCTCTCCTCTAAGATATACAAGAAACTTAAGGTCAAATGATCACATTTTGGTAGCAATAATTTTAAGTTCTGTACTAGGCATACAGTACAATGACTCCTTGAAGAGACTTGTACATYACAACAGAAAGAAGCAGCCTGAAAAAAAGACTATGGGGTCTCTTCCATTTGAGTACAAAACCACTCCAGTGAAAACACCATGCCTTGGCCCAAGACAACCGCATGTGATCAATTTTGTAATGGAACAGTTATGCTAACAGTGAGGAGGATCTCTGGAAACTCCTCTTTCAGTCTCAGAGTCTAGGGTAGTCCTTCAATGTAATTTCACAGCAGCTGGTTTCACAGCAATTAAAGACCCTGTAACCTTAAACATGGTAACACGGTATTGTCAAATCTGCTCCAGCTTGGTCTGAGACCTTCCATAGCACTCCAAGATTTTTATTTACCTCTCCTTCTTTCTATTCTCAGACTTGTGCTCATTCTTTAGGACAGATTAAGGGACACCTAGTTCCTCACAGAACTTCATCTTCTAAGAAAGTGTAAGGTGCACAAGAGAACTAACATCTAATATTGTTTTACAATTTTTACACTATTTTATACAAAAAATACTACTCAGAATCCAGCAGATATTGCCTCCCTTTGTCATTGCCAAGGTGCARACAACCTCTAGATGCGCCTCAGTTTCCCTGATGCAAAGTAGGAAAGTACAGCCCCTTACTTCCACAAACAATTTAAAAATAGTAATAGTCCTCACATATTAATCAGCAGAAGTCACCACTTACTGAAGAAGTTGTCAACATGACTAGGAGAAAGATCTACACTAACTAAGCCATTCTAAATTATAGGGGCAAGTCCACAGCCATTTAATCAGTATACAAGATGTAGACAAAAGAGAAAGTAGAGACCAGAATAACCAGAACACTTATTTCTTTCGTACATTTTGTCTACAAACATTACCCTCTTCTTACTATTCACGAATGGAATCATAACGATTTGTTGAGTTCAAGTTTAATACTATTTTTGTGGTGATCAAAATCATCAGAAAGCAGGAGAAAAAACAGAGCAGAACAAGAAATGCCTATTTTTCCAACTTAGCCCTTGAAGCAGAATGAGAACTACACTGTAAGAAACATCTTAGAAAGGACATCTTGTATCACATTCTCTCTCATATCACGTTTTCTCCTGGGCAGTTGCCACATATAAACTGGGGTATCATCTTGCATTAAGTCAATGTTTTGATGACACCCACTCTTCAGAAATTATTCTTATACAATTTTTATTGCATTCAAAAGAATGCAGGCATAAATTTATCTAAATACCCTGAATTTACTATTTATTTTCTATCTCTGCAGTTTGACATTGAGTCCCATAAAGCTCAAATTCTTAGGGCAACTCATTTCAAGTTCTTTTTGAGTTAAGCAATGCTGACCAGCCATGTCATCCTTCTCCTGTGGGGGTGGATGAGGTATACTTACACTTTCTTCTGAGCTTTTTTACTGCTTTCATTAAGGATTTTCATTCCAATCTGATAAACATCCTCAGCTTCTTGCATCTGCCTTCTCTTATTAGACTGCTCTTCAGCTTAAAAACAAAACAAAACAAAAAAACATTAAGAGCTCCAATTATATGCTCAAGATTATTCTCTCAACATTCCTCTTGATTCTAAACGGAAAATACAGACAGAAATATGTTTTTGAAGACCAATAAACAACCTAAGTGATTACAAAAAGCTGTTTAATGGAGGTGTTGGATATATTAACAGATCATTTCTTCTTGTGTGATGTCTCTCAAGTTTGCTGATGGAACATTGTTTTCATTCATTGTTCAAAAGCTAGCTGTGCAGGTTCCTCCTTCAGAAGATGTTCCTAGAGAGGGCTGTCTCTATGCAAAAAGCAAGTATAATGGGCAACACTGTCAAACCCCTGTCCCCCTACAGCCTCAGAAACAGAAAGATTTCCTAATCAGCTCTGAGAAGTGGCATTTTCCTAATCAGCTCTGAGAAGTGGCATTTGCATTAAAACTTCTGCCGTCATGAAAACTTTGCCTTTGTAACTGTTTATCATAGTATAGACTGGCCAGGGACTTCTACATCCTCTGAAACAAAGAATGTTAAAAAGACTGAAACCACTAGTTTAAAAGGCATCTCTTGAATAAGAAGACATAMGGTTGCTTACATTCACAGAAGCCCCACTTTTGATCTTTCTTGTAATCATAGGTTGTTGCACACCAAAGCCTGCCATCTTCCCTCCCATCCGCCGTGCACTCTGCATATTCTTTCTCCATAAACAAAAAGGGGAAGTGGCAAGGTTCACCATCTGCAGTGCCTCCAATAGCTGTCAAAACTGAAAACACACACCCAGGAATTAGACTACTTTCCTTTATTCCCAACTTAAAATCATATATTACATACACAAAAGTGTTCCTATATTTAGTTTAATGTCTATGAACTACAATTAACCTAGTTTTCAGTAAAATTTCTGAATTCAAAAAAGTTTGAAATAGCAATTTCTTTTCTAAATAGTACTTGAAAAATAGAATTCATAATTTTAATTATGAAACGAAGCAGAAGGTATGCAGTTTCTTATATTCTTAATTCTATGCAAAGAAAATATTGTTTAGATTGGTGAAGGCAAATCTAAGTTACATTTTTATTGCCAATCAAAAGAAATATTTTTTCCTTGCACTTTCTCTTCTGTCCAAAAGACCTTGTAATACACCCTTGAAGCACATTCAAGAGCACATTCATTTTAGCCTCAGGGTCAGACACAGTCATGACAGAACAACACACATCACTAAGTGCTATACTGAATGTACTCAAATATCACTGGGAGTACAYTTGAACATGCAACTAAGTGAAAAGACCTAAGTGAAATCATTATGATGTGCATAGAAGGATTCTCATCACTACAAATCCAGTAATTTCCGACTCTTGAACACACCTAGATTCAAAACATTATTTCATTTTCCCATATAGTTATTTGCATTCAAAATTATTTTAAACGGCACAATTTATCATTTSTCATGTACTAGAACTTCATCGGTTACTGATTCCAATATCACAATATTGTAAAATAAAATCAATCTTCTCTGAAGGCTAAGAATTCTCTGGTTTTTGAAGACACTATTATTTCAATTAGACTCTTATAAAAGTTTTCCTCTTTCGCTAAGCTAAATCCAACAGCTGGGTTCAGCTTCATTTGAAAACATTTGCAAAATCATGTAATTGACAATGAAAAAGATACAGTTTTTTCAAGTTRTAACAGTTGTTTCAAGTTGTACAGTTTTTTCAACTTTGTAATTTTTGTGCTGGTAGAGGAAGTTAGTTCTGCTCTCGGCGGGTCTATAACTGCAAGACCTGAAAACTACACTGGTTTAAACATTCCATGCTGATTTTTTGAATCAAAAGGAAGTCTTCAGGTATGGTTAGCCCTATTCAAACTGCTCTTCATAACTGGATTTCTTGGCAGAGGTTCCACCACACCATTTCAAGTTAACCATATCACAAATGGAAAAGCATTAGTCTCAGTAACGATGTAATTAGCCTGGAATAATTTCAGACATCTGTTAACTACAAAGTAAYGCTCAAATTCCTGCTAAGGGCACTGTAACCACAACTTATGGGACCTCTTCTCACTGTCATTTGAACAAGCTCCAGGTCTAGGATATTAACACTATACCAGAACTCAAGGTTTTACTTATTATGTTTAATACCTTGTCTCCTGTAYTGAAAGTAGTTTTTTACTGTGCTCTGAGTGAGATTCAGCTGCATACTAAAGTTATGAAATTACTCTGGCCCAGTGCTCCCATTTGCATTTTTTAAATTCTAAATTCAGCCATAATGCTGGTTTTGCTCCCAGCCAGTAACAAATACTAACCCCTAAAGCAATACAATCACAGGTTAAAATGCTCACCACMGTTTTTTAATTATGTACTTACAGAATGATAAATACTAAGCATGGCAAAAAATTTACCCAGAGGATAAATTAGTTTTTGTCAAACCAAGTGTTCCAGAAGCAATTTACCTCTACCATGTCTGAATAAAATAYTTGATACTTAATTCTATTTTGTTCTGATTTACTTATATCTTATTTCATACTCTATGCTGCAGGAAACTCAAATATAGATGACTTAYAGATATTGGCAACATGACTGTAAGGTTCTTCCGAATAGGAAAATAAATGCAACAGGAATTGCCAGCTCTGTATAAATTTGCAAGCAGTTTTCAGCAAAAATTGTTAGCATAGAACCTTAGTGTTACAAAGTCCCAGAACACAAAACCGCAAGAAGTAAAAAAATATCATTTTCTTTACACATAATCTCCTCACTCATCAGAAGAGAGCAGGATCTTAACTTCTAAGGCTAAAAGCTTTACTGGCACTAATTCTAAAKAAGTTATTTTTTTAATGCTCCAATCCTACAAATATATGTGGAAACTTGCAGGATGCAATTTTTTTTCCACGCAATCTCATGGCCAYAGACAGTAGCTAAACTGTTTTCAGAAAAGTTTTARTGCCCCTTAATGCAGTCCTGTTAGMAGTAGCTCATCTGGGGGTGAAACATCTGTACCTCAGACAGATGCTAAGTTGAAGAGTTTGTGAGTAAAGGTGTCCTTTGGCAGTCTTTTCTCATGACAGAAAACCAGTACTTCTCTTTCAGAACTGTTTTTTTAATGAAGTCCCTCCACTCACATTGCTTCTCTAATTCATAAGACGTTCCAAAAACTGTGCAAGACTTAAAAAATTTTAAAAGTCACTCGCAGTATACTGATAGGTACAGTTAAAAATCTTAGTTGACACGGAGCCAGTCAGCCACATACATTTTTGTATGAGATTAGAAGTATCTTAGAGTATACTTCTGAAATGGACTGCACTGACTGAATATGATATTTGCTCACTGTTTTGTGGTAGAAAGATACTTAGTGGATTTTATATACTTCTTTCTGGTATAACACAGCATCAAAAGCAATGGTTAAGCCTATTACTCAGTTTTCACAAACTAATTCTAGTTCTGCTCTAATAAGGAAAGARCTTATTAAAAACACTCAGAGATACTACATTATGGAGTTCATTTAAATAACTCCTGCTTTCTTTTGACATTTCAATCTGAGTTGAGAAGACAGAAAAACACCGTTAGTACCATGTAACTATTTTTTTCAATAATATTGAAGATTTACGTTTTATGGACAAGTGAAAAGGAAAAGTCTGCTGCCGAAGTTAAGATACTCAACCATGCCATCCAGTTATCATTTACTACTAACTGCAAATCAAAAAGCCATAACAAAATTACATAGGAAAAAAGCCATATTAGAATTTTCARGTAATTCAGGCCCAAGACACAAGGTTTTACCTATATTTAAAAACTTCATTAAGTATGAATGCAATTTAGATGACGCCCTGAGGCTCYCAATGCTGTTCTGGGAAGCTTGTCTTTATATTACTATTTGTTCCTTTTCTGTCAATTGACTTGCCAGGCAAAGAGCCAGAGGGCTGAAAAACACTGATGCAATTTCCCTTTGTACTGCTGGTCTACGCACACAGAGCACAGGATCTGTATTTGAGTGCTATATGAAGATATCAGGGCCTTCTCTATTTGATAGTTAAAGGTTTCCAGCAAAATGGAAACTATAAGAAAAATGGGAAATTCTTTCAAATGTATCTGAAAATAACAACTCAGATTTCAATTACAATACATTTAAAAACATTTTAATGCTACTTTCTAATGAAAAAAGCAGCAGTTACCACTCCACTACAGAAAGGTTAAGACATTAGTTATTTCATGTGTTCAAAATTACTGTTTGTTTTCACCCCCATGTGGGCGTTACTCAGATGCATCTTTGCTGCCACTTGTACAAAAGTCTGTGAGGAGTTACCTGGACTCTGTATTTCTGCTTCTTCCAAATCCTTATTTAATAGATTTGACATTTCTAGAGAGTTCAACTCTTCCAGTGAATTCTCTTTTTCCTCTTCTTGACTGTGAAAGTTCTCTTCATTCTCTGACTGAGAGTCYGATTTCCCAGATTCAAGGAAGATCTGACCTGCTACCACTCGAGTTCCTGTGGAATGATCCTTTACCTGGTCCTCTGCAGATAAAGTCTGAAGGAAAGCAGCCACATAATTTAGAAGATTAGAAACTGAGAAGCTAAAATGCCAAAATGCAAAAATTTTTAGCTAAATGGCTAAAAACCCATTTAAAAACTTCTTATAAGGTATGATTAATTAATTTAAACAATAGCATCAAAAATAAGTTGAGCTTCCTCTATCAGCTCTCATTGGCTCTATCCCTTTTAGGTCTTTGAAAAAAAAAWGTTTCAAACTTTTATCACAATATTAATTCCTCTGATGCACAGTAGAAATTAATGAGACAGCAAGACCTATAGAAAAGCTTAAAATCTATAATCAAATTATTGTTTTGAATTTCAGACCTTTGTTCCCACTCCACAGGTAAAACAGAATGGCTAGAAACTTATCTCCTCACCTTTGACTCCAGTGATTCATCCTGATTTCCCTCTTCATCTACAAGAGACATTATAAATCAGTAAAACATTTTTCCATGAGTAACTATTTAAAAAATAAAACCTTTAGTTATAATATTGTACCATGGTTCTGAAATGTTCTAGTGTACGAAGTTGACTAATGCAAYTCAGAAAGACCTTATTAGTGTGATGAGAAGGATTCAAATGTTTCACAGGTGATCCTCTTCCTTAAATTATACCAATACCACTGTGTCTTCCATAGTGAAAAAGTGTGGCTTTTCTAAACCCTAATCATGGTCTGAATGGTTCCAGTCCAATTAAACTACTT
>NW_026623232.1:8132467-8144547 GCF_030028575.1 Malurus melanocephalus
ATCACCAAATCAGCTTTATTATGAATAGCTTCAGTTCTCTCTTCAAAATTGTGCAAAATCAGTCTTTCTTTAAKATACTCTTCAAGAGATTCAAGTCTTATTCAGCATTCATCTTTCTTGTCTAAAAGCTATGATATGGTATTTGATTAGAAAGACTGGAAAGAGAAGAGATGGTAAAGAAGAAACGCTATTAGGCAGACACTTAAAGGAATATAGGTGAGAAGATGACGATAATCAGAAAAGCTTATTTAGGAAAGCTTTACCATTGTTTTTCRGAATTGTTTCTGCAATAATTATTTTGTTCCTTTAACTAAAATGGGCTACTCACCGTACTTCAAACAACTTGGCCTGTGCTATCATTTAGGTGGGAAGCTTCTAAAATTAACATCACTGAGATCTGACTGTTCCCAGTCATCAGTATCTGATACCACCTCATTTAAGACACCCCTGCATTTGAATGATGATGTTACTGGCCTCCCTCTTTCCAGKACACAATTCAGTTAAACTGAAATAAAAGCTCAAAACATAAACAGACCACTTAGCAAAGCTGCTACTAACTCCTCCTCCATTTAGAAATAACCCTTCCTGGGGCTGCATAATGGCTGTAGCAGTGGCAAGCAATTACAGGTTGGAGATAGGCACTGTGACTAGAAAAGGTGTTTAAACTGATAGAAGTTAATTCCCCTTACATGAGATACAACATTTAGTATGTCACAGCTATGAAAGGCTACCTGCACAAACACTTCTCCAACAGTTTATGSAACTCTGCTGACTCCTGTAAGCATTTAGCAGCAAACAAAACTTGTATAATTTTAATTCTCATGCAAATAAAGTGACTTACCAGAGATAAACCATCTCTGAGGCTACAAATTACAAATAYGACACTTAATTGGTTCATATTTTGAAGCCTGCTACTATGACCCTTGCAATGAAAAGGTTAATCTTGGAAACCACTTTCTAGAATCTAGATTCCATATTGTTACTTGAAGCATATCTTTTGATTGGAGCAAGTAAACAGATGAGGGAGAATTCAACTTTAATGGCAACAGAGTAATAAAAATTAAAAAAAAATACTATGACTTATAAGTAAAGCTGCCAAACAACGGCGATGAGATGATTGAGAGTACAACTGAGACATAAATGACAGCCTGTTTAGGATGGTGAAGAGGATGTAAAGCTGAAAGAGTTTGACTGCCAACAGACATGGAATTTAAAAGGATCTAGAACAGCTGATGTGAGTAAGCAGCTGTACTCTACAGGTCCGAAAATGAAAGTGTGTAGAGCACTTCAGAAAAACTTGTGGAGACAGCAAAGAGTACTACAGATGAAACAGACGCTGCAAGGAGCAATGAAGACAGCATGAGAACAAACACCAATTTGGAAAAAAAACATCATGAGGCATAAGGAAAAAACAAAGCTAGCTGCATATTTGGCAGAGACCACAGGGCTGAGTGGCTTGAGGAATCTAACAGATAAGGGTGGTTGTGAGAAGTCATAAGAATCTCTGCCACTGAACTTTGACTCTCCAGATCATGATAYGACTATTGATCTTTAAATTCAGTAAAAGTACACACACATTTATGATACTTGCTGATGTTTCTATTTAAAAACTATGAAACAAGTTTGAATTTACCATGTTTCCCACTTAAGCCATTCTATTATCCTAAATAATTTAGAAATAAGACCAAATGACGCCTTCAAACTTTGAAGTTCGTCAAGACATCCAGAAATGCTTCTGGAGAGCAGGAAAGCTTAAGACTGTAGCTCTCTAATACATGCAAAGCACTTAGAAAGTACCTGTTATTGCAGCAGGAAACATCATGTTATTTTTTTGAACAGCTACACCAGCTAGGGTGATTGTTTTTGTCTGCACAAAACCAGCCTATATTCCTGACAGCACTARGGCTTTCTGACATTTTGGTAAAGTCACCACTGTTTTCAATCTGTAGTAGATTTACTTTACATCAAAAGACAACAAAARACCACATATAAATAGATTATATTGTCTATGCACACATATGAAAGGACAATTTATTATGACTTCATACACAAARCAAAAGATTTACTAAAGTGAAAGGCAAGAGACACCTGAGCAATGTTAAGGCAGAGCTCATTAAGTGTTTGCCCTTCTTCTTCGAAAGTAAATAAACCTAATTCCTTTCTATTGCATCATTTAAACTCTCTGTGAAGGAACCAGCTTTGTTACTGAGAAGCTGTACTTGAACAATTGTTTTCAAACAGTGGTTCCAAAATGCACTAAGCAAAACCAAAATATTAATTTGTGCTTTTCTTGGCTCTAAGACTTCTCTAAGATGAGGTTGCAGTGATAATGAATAGTTTAACTAGAGGAGGGATCACTTAGAGCCTTRTTGTTTCACTGAAATACTGACTAATATGCACCTACTACTTATAAATGTGTGTTTACTTGTATGAGACAATGAAGAAACCTATTCTGAAAGTGTTAATGAAAGGTCTATGGAAGGTCACAGTTGGACCCAAGAACAGTTTATTAGTCAAGGCTCAGCTAGTGAACAAAGTCACAGATGTTATGTTTGTGCACCTGCCTCAGAGATAGAGATTAAAGCTGATACTTTAGCTTGTTTTTCCACACTTCAATTAAAAACGTAACTGACTTTCTTTTTTAAAAATGTGGATCTGCTACCAAGGCTAATTCTATAAACCTCTTCTGAAAAGGCCAAGTGGAAATTAATCTCACCATTTGTTAAACAAGTTAGGGACATACAATGATATACTAAAAGGAAAAGGTAGGCAAAAATACTTGTGGCTCAAAAGGGCAGTTGAAACCTTGTACAGAATAATTCACTTACAACAGTGCAGACCAGTAGACACTGCTGGGTGCTGTCATGCCCTGCTAGGTCTCCAAAGCACTTCAGAGCTAAAATCTCATTTCAATCATAAACYACCATGTATAATTAAATTCAGCTTTAAAAAGTATTAATTTTTCCTCAATTAGAAAGGCCAGTGTTCAAGCATGCTATGTAAATATAGCGAAAGTATTCTGGCAGCCTATCCTARCGAAAAAGATCCTACCATATGCTGGATAAGATCCTACCATTTTRTGACAATTACTGTTTTCAAGAGAGCACTAAGGAGAGAGAAGGGTAGAAACCAGAAGAGCTATGCAGTGTGATTCAGCAATAACGTCACTARCTCGAGGGAGCTCAAGAGTTCCAAAGTTTTGCGGTATTAGAAGAACAAATCAACTGACATCCCATAAAGCTAAAGGACTGCTGCTAACAAACAAGAAATAACCACCAGCTTCAATATTAAAATGGTCACTCACATTCAGGAAGCAACCAAAAATTCAGTAAGCAAAGCAGTTTCCCACAGCTTTGATGAATCCCTAACTGATTACTGCAGTCAGTGTCCTTCTACTTTTTGCCAAGCTCTTCAAACCTCAAACACTGACAACAAAGCAACTAGTGGGATTCTGCTGAGAGCAGGGATCTCCCCAARTGGMGTGTGCAACATCTCAGGCAGTATGCCAGCCAACCCACCTGGGCTGCAGGAAGAAAATACCTTTTGTACTGTTAATACACAAAACTTTTCTTAATAGAGTGGTTTTCCACCTTCATTSTTTTTTCATTTGTGTTTTGTGCATGTTTAATGATGTACATAACATGTTAGGACGAGAGTTCATCAGTGTTTAACTTACAAAAAATACACRCTCAATAATATTTCTACGGAGAGGGTTGCATAAACAGAAATTTTTGGCAGTGASTGATTGACAGAATCCATGACAGAATTTTTGTGGTATTTTTAGCCATTTCTTTCAATGTTGATTTTGTACAAGTGACTAGATAGACACTGAAAGGGAATGCAAACCCTTTTTATCCAATTCTTGTAGGGAAAAAGGAAATACTGAGGAAAAAATTACCTCAGACTGCTTCTCATCAATTTTTTGACTGTTACATTCAGCACAGAAACAGACTCAATAGCATAGCTGCTATTCCCATTATACAAAGCTTTAAAACATGCAGTGAGTTAAGTAAAAACCTTAAGTGGCACCTATTCAGCAAGAATAGCTCCGAAGTATCCTTGGCAGCAAGTAAATTGTTCCCAGCTACAATCTGTGTGGCATATTCATTTTAGTGCAACTACAAGATTGAGATATAGGTCAACCCTCACTCTGAATAAAAATCTTTTTTCCACTGTCCTTGCAATTGCTGGCTAACTAGTTATAGAACCTACTCTCCAGCAGTTCTCAGAATTGACATTGCTGATCAGGCATCGAGGCAAAAAGTTTAGTGAATGTTTTCCAGTTAGATAAGTAGAACCAGAAAGGTCAGAAAAAAACACTGAGCTCTGTCTTACAGAAGAATAGGTACTGAAGYTCCCTACAGGTATATGACGGTGGTCATTTGTCCTACCAATCAGTGGGACACTATGAAAACATCTGCCTATTGCTAAAGTTAGCCATGGAACGTGTAGGAGAGTCAGAAGAAGTATCACTTCCTCTCTTCAGGCAGAATGAGAACGTTTCTACCTCTTAATCTATGAATAAGASGAAACAAACCCAGGAATCAAGTAAAATTGGCAATCACAAAAAAAGGCATCTTTCCAATGTTCTTAATGAGTGATCAACAGGGGAAGGCCACTGCTACTGCAATGAGCAGATGACARCCAGTTTTGTCTGGAGAACACACACGTGCTTAGCATTTTTAGCTGCTTTTGCCGATTCCYCAGGGATTTCTTAATACTCTTTCCCCAGTCCTAATTTTAAATTCATTCATAATCTATAGTGACATCAAATATTCAAAAAACTGTAGTGCCCATTTCTTTAGGCCTGAATTTTCTTGCATTCACCTCAAGTTTTCAATAAATKGTTTTAAACAAAGTTTAAAACAGGACTACAGAATTAGGGGTTATCTTTAAAATACTCACTACTAAAAAGAAAAATCCTCATTAAAAACTCCYCCTGAAGTTAGGAAATGCAATACTTCAACCATTTTTACTCCTTTTTTTTTGAAACTCCTTCCACTGTACTCACATGCCAGATGACTCTTTCCAGACCAGGAAGAGTCAATAGAAACAAGTAAGCATTCAAGGAAGCATTTAATGCACAGTCCCAAGGCTTATAGCAGACTCTACTATGGAAAGCCGTAGTTACTGTGGAAAATCAAAGCATAAAGTGAGGACAACTTCCTTTCAGAGTGATTCTTGTCAAAAACTGGCGCACAAAAGGTATTTCTCTCATAGTCTATGCCAAAAGATGAACTCCAAACACCCTCCCTCTTCATTAATTGTGGATATTAATGAACAGTTTCACATCACAGTAGCAATTTATSTTTGTAAACAGCTCCTAAACCCACATTCATGTACTGTGCTTTCTCTGGCTTATTAATGGTATTAGTTCAACTGACTCTAAATATTGTTGATATAGGCTGAATTAAACTACCAGTACTTCATACTCACAAAGAATTTTGTGATAATGGACAAACGTTCAACACAGAAGAGCTGCATGGTAGTACAGCCACTGATGCAGACTTGACCAGCCCTTGTCACTTAACTTCTACACAACAGATGGTTTATATGACATTCAGTCTCATCTCACCTTAGCTTTTTTTCTTTACAAACACCATAAATAAAAGCATATCATTCAAAAGTTTAGCTACATCTCTCTGGTTTCACAGAATGCGTGTGTGCCCTTCCTATAACTTGGAAAGTGGCCTGCTGGCTTACAAAGTGACCTACAAAGCTCATGTAATCTGAAGTCAAGTAATATTACTTCAAATTTCAACTTCCTACTGTGTACAGGAAAATGAAGCCCAAGCTACTGAACTTAMCTATAGAGAAAATGTTATTCTCCTGAAAGTGTTTAAAAGCAAATCCCCAGYAGCACTACATATGGCTGGCTGTTAAGGTAGTGGCTTCTAGCTTTATAAATAAACACATTGCACATCCCCCCCTTCAGCCCATGTAGGAGGTAGAAACCCCAGGAAAGGAAGTAGATGACAACATATGAGAAACACAGAAAAAACAAAACCCGAGTTGCATTACAAGAAGATAGGGATGGGAAAAAAATGTATTATGGAGACATAAAGCAGGACACATAGAWGCTCTTAATATATCGAGGTGAGAAAATTGCTCTGATAGGGTTGAAATCAGCATTATCAGCAAATCGAGGAGAAAATGCTTCTAGGGTGGAAAACCCGCTTCACTTCAGTTTTGAGCAGTGCAAGCACTACAAACTGGGCTCCTAACGAGGTGTTTAAAGGCAGGCACCGCACTGAGCAACGCGTCCACCCCTACCAGGCCTACGGAGCAGCCCCGGTGAGGCAAAGCTCAAGCCAGTCCGGCCCCGCAATCCGCGGCCACGCAGTTGACAGGAGCCCCGCTCCCCGCTTCCCCTCCGCTCCGCCGCCTCAGAGCCCCGATGAGGTCGGCGCTGCCCCCAAAGCCCCGGCGAGAGCACCGGGGCGCGGGGGCGGCGACAGAGGGGGAGGCTACCCAGTGTGGGCGCCAGGACCCGCACTGACACCTCGGCGCCCGYCCCCAGCCGCGGCAGGGGCCGGTGCCCCCTTCCCCGCAGCAGGCCCCGGGGGGCCATGCCGCCGCAGCGCTCGGGCCCAGGGGGGCGCAGGGAGGCGGGGCCGCAGTACTCACCGGCCGCAGGAAGCGCTCCGACCTCGGGTAGCGCTCCGGCCCAAAATGCAGCCAGGCACAGCACCACGGCCAGGCAGAGCGCCCGCCGCCCCATCCCGCTGGGCTCTGAGGGGCCGCGCCGAGCGCCCCCGACTCCGGCTCTCGCGCCCCGCCCACCGCGCCGCCGCCGCCAATGGGCTGCCGCGCTGCCGGCCGGCTGCGGGCCGCTGGCAGCAGCACACGCAACCCCGGGGAACGGCCGGCTCTACATGGCCCGCTCCGATTGGCCCGGCCCAGGCCCGGCTCGCCCGGCACGCCCTCCCGCTAGCAAATAGCGCCACACACGGCTCAGCTGCGCGAGCGCTCCCTTCCAAACGGCGCCTTCCACTGGCTCGTGCGCCGTTCCTACAACACCCACAGTGCCTTGCGAGGGCCGCGGCGCCGCCCGGGATCGTGCGCCTTCAGCGGCCCGTGGCGGGGTAGGRACTACATCACCCACAAGTCCCCGCGCCGAACGGCACCGAACGGGCGTGCGCGCGGCGTCGCCACCAGCAGTCTCGGCTATCTCAGACCGCCGAATGCGTAGGATCGGAGTGCGCTTCGTTGGTTAGGAGTATGGGAAGCAGCAGTAAATTAAGTGCATGTCGAAACCAGCACAGATGGAGTACATAAAGATGGAGTGAAGTACACAGATGGAGTGAAACATAAAGAGTTTATTTAGGGGAACTTTAGAGAGACATTAGTTCAGGAAAGGGGTTGAGAGCTGTGGGATAAAACTCTTCAGTTCTCATAGGAATTGCATCTTTCTGTGRGTCAATTAAAAAGCAAACGAGGAAGGGAACTAGCAACGCAGCCTTTAATGGACTGAAACAAGACTGGGTGGTAAACATCACTGCCTCACAGGCTGTGCTGAATTGTAAAGTGTGTTTTTTCCCCCACACTGTAGTGTGAAGTCACTTCAGCCTTACAGCGCTACGCTTGGGGTCTTTGCAGGGCGACAGTGGCCACCGATGGTTGTGTTTCTCCCATGGGGCACGGTGGCATAAGGTGTGGAAAGTGCAGACCTACCCAGGACTGGCCCGCTGGGACAGGGTCTGCATTCAGGGGAATGCCYACACTGCTCCAGCCAGGAGGCGTCTACATAGCATGCAGGCGCCTTGGATAGAACTGACGAGCAGTTCTAATTCTAAGTAGGCGAATACTGAAGTACCAGTCATTTTTTTTCTTGCTACAGTACAGCTCAACAGCACACATGGCTTAGAACGAAGCTGCACAGGTGTGGGAGTGCCATTTCGTTACAGGTCTGAAGGGGTTTCACCAGGGCGCTTCTCTGCGCTCGGATCAGCCCTAAGTTTAGCCTGTTTTGGCTAAATGGAAAAGCATAAACCCACCTGCCTGGGCGTGTCACTCCCCGGAGCGGAGGAGGGGAGCCCGCCCGGTGCGGGGAGTGGCGTGAGCCCCCGCTTGTGGCGGTGACGGCGCTGCGGGGAGCAGCGGGTCGGGTCAGCCCTGGGAGGCAGCACCAGGAGCTGTGAGGGCACCTGAAGCCTCGGCCGTACCGCGGGAGATGGCTCCGGCCTGCCCAGAGGGGCCATGAGGGCAACGCGGCGTGGGGCAGGTTCGGGTAGCGATGGGGGGCTACAGRCGTGGCTTCCGTGAGAAGCTGCCAGAAGCTTCCACCATGTCTGACAGAGCTAATGCCGGACGCCTCCAAGACAAAACCGTTGCTGGCCGAGGCTGAGTCCATCGCTGACTATGGTAGCACCTCTGGGGAAGAAGGAAAAGTTACTTCACAGTGGCGATGGCTGCGGGACAGAATGTGTAAGAGAAACAGCTCTGCAGACACTAAGGTCAGCAGAAGAGGGTAGGAGGTACTCCAGGTGCGGAGCTGAGATTCCTCTGCAGCCCATGCAGGCTGTTGAAGACCATGATGATAGACACGATGTGTGCTAGTGTCTTTACAAACATCTCCATGGGTGAGATGTGGGTGTTAACGTCTTTGAAAAATGGGTCTTCAAGTCTACTAACTGCAAACAGCAGGTTTGTTACAGAGCCCAGCCAGCCTGACTCCTGAAACAGACAAGTGGGTGTGCACAAGCCTGAATTTCTGACCTTGGSGGTAAAATGACAGGTTCAAGGGGAATATGTGGTAGGAGGTTCGGGAATGCTGTACCTTCTTAGTACCTCAGCCAGCAGGGAAAGGAAGAGGGCAACATGCAGCCGGGAGTTTAGGATAAAACGGGGCTGTGCCCTCTGACACCCCGAGAGAGAAAATGCCGCGGGTGTGTGCCCCAGTGCACTTTCTCCCTTTGCTCAAATAAAGTTGCAGGCCTCTTCAATGTCTTTTATGGACACCGGCTTTTCACRGCGTGATTTTTCGTACAATGGTGAGGCAGCTGCAGCCCATGGAGGTCCATGGAGGAGMAGAGATCTGCCTGCAGCCTGTGGAGGAGCCCATGCCAGAGCAGGCAATGCCTGGAAGAGTCTGTGTTCCCATCAGAAGCCCAAACTGGAGCMGGCTCCTGTGAGACCATGTGGCCCTGTGGAGAAAGGAGCCCACGTTGGAGCAGGTTTGCTGGCAGGACTTGTGACCCKGTGGAGGACCCACAGTGGAGCAGGCTCTGCCTGAAGGACTGACTGCACCCTKTGGAAGGGACCCACACTGGGGCAGTTGGTGAAGAACTGCAGTTTATGGGAAAGAGTCGTGTAAAGAAGTTTGCGGAGGACTGTCTTACGAGATGGAGCCCATGCTTGAGCAGCAGAAGAGTATGAGGAGTCCTTCCCGTGAGGAGCAAGGAGCCGCAGAAACAACGAGTGAAGAACTCACTATAATCCCTTTTCCCTGACCCCGCTGCACCACTGGGAGAGAGAGTGGCAGAGAATTTGTGAGTAAAGCGCGGGATGAAGGGTGCGATGGGGGGGGGGGGGCAGTGAAGGTGTCCATAAGGTTTGGTTTTATTTCTCATTACCCTACTTTGATTTGATTCATAGTTAATTTTCTCAAGTCAAATGTGTTTCACCCTGACAGTCTGACAGCAGTTAGTGAGTGATGTCTCTATGAGCTCATCTTGACCCTCAGCCCTTTCCGTGTATCTTSTCTCCTCTGCCCAGTTGAGGCAGGGAGTGATAGAATGGCTTTGGTGGTCACCTGGTGATGAGCCAGGGTCAACCCATCACAGCTGCCCGGGGCCCTTATGGTCCTYCCAGCCCACGACTTGTTTAAGACTTCATTGAACAAATTCCTCCTGAACTTGACCCAATCAGCCTTCCTGTAAGCAGGGGTTGAACTGGATGACCTCTGGAGGTAACTTCTAACCAAATTTGTTCTACATCTAAAGTTCTAAGTTGTGGATTTAAGTAAACTGGAGAAACAAGAGGAAAAATATAATGGGGGAAACAATTTTTTTTTTAAAATTTATTAATAACCTTCCTAACAAAACAAGGAGCTAATATTGCAGACGGAGTTAGTTCCGATTAATTTAATATATGCTGTRCTCTAAGGATGTGGTAAATTTATTGCTGCCTTTCCATTTATTCACATTACTTTTTTTTTTTACATTAGCCATAAAATTCACATTACTTTTTTTGATCAGTTTTGCATTTTCTTCTCTGAAGCTTTAAATGGAAGCTTATGTGTTTTTGCTGCGTTCTTTCTTTCAATTCTATGCCAAAATGTTATGTTTTTCTCACGCAGCAGTCCATGTGAACRGACAAATGGTAAGGGCTCAAATTGCATCTTTTGTGTTTTATGTGCTCTTCTGTATGTTTTCTGAGACTATTAGCTGATCTAAAATTTCAAGAGATTTTTTAATTTGACCTGTTTGAATACTGCCTAGCTTGTTTGGTATGATGGAATGCTAAATGTTTTCTAGCTAGGAGAGTGGAAGWGTGCCAGTTAAGTTTTGAGTAGTTTAGTGATACACATTCTTTATGATCATTGCTCATACCCTCTTTATTTTCTTCTGTCTTTGTAGTTTGATCATACAACTATCTGTGTTGTACCGACATTGCTTTTTACTTTGATTGTAGAAACTTTCTTGTATTTTTTTTAATGAAAAACTGCATAAGTGGGAGAACTATGAAGCTTGGTAGATTTTGAAGAGCAATTTCCCGAGAGTCATCTTTGCAGAATGTTCTCCTATAGTTTTTTCAGCTTGCTTTAGAAAAATTAAAAGGAAAAAGCTTCAGATATCTCTCAGGGAAGACTGCTGTCCTAAAATACATTGTCTTTGTGACAGATTTTTCTGACAAAAWGGTTACCTCATTCTTTTATTTTTTTTAAATTAGTGTAAAAAATAAATAGACTAATTTTCATAGGTTTTTAATGATTTTTTAATAATTTATTTTACTAYGTGTTTTTAAAGCTTTTAGACACTTATTTCTGAGAAAGCAATTACAAGGAAAATAATACTCCTACATCTCTAGTGTTCACGGCTATTGGAAGGCTATGATTCTGGCAAGGCCTATATGCAAAATAAGAGACACAATTCAGATGTCATTTAAGCAACCTAAAAACCTAAGGGAGAAAAGGTGAAAATTGCTATGGTTAATGCTATGGTCTGTTAAATCGAGTGCTCCATCACAGGGAGTCRGGGAGAAAGAAGCAGTGATAGAGGAAAGAACTATCTTCCAGTTTATATTAGAAAGGAAGCTGTTGGCAAGGCTTTTGTGAAGACATCAGTCAAGAGGAACAAGGATGTAGCCGAAAGAGCTGTCAGCCAGTACAGACCAGTAAGAAATTGCCAACTACGAGCATTTGCATAAACAGAAATGTGGACAGGCCTGGCYTGTTTCTCCTCTCCAGCTTGTAAGGGTTGAAGCTCATTAGTGAGAACATGAGCCCTTCCTTTCTACCTTTCCAAATGTACCAGCATTCACAGATCTCTCTAATATCAGTGTGGGCTCTAACATCGATGCCTAGACTCATGGCCCTTACCCTTTATGGGGGGCTGCCCTTACCAGAGAATCTGGCTTGTTCTTCAGTAGCTGAACAGATGCACACATTCATGCACTGTTCTCACAAGCATGCTTACTCGTGCATCCCTCAGATACTAGATCTACCACTGGGTGGTGATCCAATGTCCATGMACACAAAATGTGTCCCTTATTTTGTTGCTGGCTCAGAGCTGGACACTTTCCAGATACAGATCTTCTGCTTCTTGACTAGTCMAGCTTGAGATTGGCTAGCAAAGTATGTGTATGCGTATATGTACACRTGAATGTACATACCCACATGTATTCACAGTTAAATTCCTATTATATAGGGAAATAAAAACAGTCTGGTGTCTCCAACTGCTGTCACTTTAATATACGGGCCCTGTGAGCCACAGTCTCTGCTCCAGTTGCTGACATTTAGACCTGAGCATCATGCACCCTATTCCCAATGGGGAATGATCTGGTTGCTGGCACTCAGATCTCAGTTGTATTCTGGTCTCTCCATGAAGTCTTGATTTCTTCTCTGTTCCTCCTCCACC
>NW_026623232.1:8144597-8154691 GCF_030028575.1 Malurus melanocephalus
CACCCTCCCCACTTTGCCCCTCCCTATGTAAAAGTAGCTCCTTCTAACAGCCCATCAATCAGTGACTGAAAAGTTCTGGTCTTTGTCTGCCTTATTACCTTCTCATTAATGTTTATGTGTCTGTTTTCTTTATTGTTTTATTKCTTTGCTTGTTACTTGTTACTTCTATTACACTGAATAGTCCTTAACTGGATAGCTTAATGAACCAGATGCTTTTACAGTCTATGTGCTCTTACAGAGGCATAGAGAAAAATACTCATTTGTTTAAGGTCCTGCAATCATGCTGCTTTTTGTATTGGTTTTACCTCTGTTATTGAATTACTGCTATCTCTTGCTTTTTTTCTRTTTGTTTTCTCAAGGGAAGAGCTCTAGTTATCTTCAATGAAATTTCCTATAGGATTTGATGAAAACTGAGTAATATATGCTTACCACAATTGTAATATTARAGTCCCAGAGGCATGAGTGAGTTGCCTGTATAGATTTCTTATGTCTACGAATTGAACTGAGAGCTTCAGCTAGCTGGCCAGTGTGGGAACCTTCCAGCAAGGACAGTTGGTGTGCTTGCACTAAAAATAATGTAATCCAGTTGTTTGTGTGCTCAAGGTCCTGTCTTTAGATGACAATGAATAGCAAACACAAATGAGTTTGCAGGTTACAGCATAACAAATGCCAGCCTGCTCTGGAGATAAAGTATAATGACATCAGGCTGACCTGTGTACAAGTCTGCTGAAAACATAGTATTCATAATTCAAAAAAACCCATTTAAATTATTGTTTTAGTGCTGTGTAAAATCAGTAGAATTTTATTCTAGCCCCTAATTTTCAGAAACTGGACAAAATGAAGAAAAGAAGAAACAGTCTGTTAAGTGTCTATAATTGGAAATTGCAAATGATGGTCTGTTCCCTTTCTGTACTGCTGCACAGAATCACAGAATTATTAGGGTTAGAAGGGACCTCTGGAGATCATCTAGCCCAACCCACCTGCCGTGGTAGGGTTACTTAGGGCAGGTGACACAGGRACTTGTCCAGGTGGATTTTGAATGTCTCCAGAGAGGGAGACTCCACAGCCTCCCTGGGCAGCCTATGCCAGCGCTCTGTCACATTCACTGTAAAGAAGTTCTTCCTCACGTTGAGGTGCAGCTTCCTGTGTTTTAGTTTATGGCCATTGCTCCTTGTCCTGTCACTGGACACCACTGAAAAGAGTCTGGCAGCAYTGTCTTAACATCCACATTTGAGATCTTTATGTACATAAATGAGAACCCCTCTCAATCTTCTCCAGACTAAACAGGCCCAACTCCCACAGTCTCTCCTCACAAGAGATGCTCCAGGTCYGTCATCACCTTTGTGGTCCCTGCTGGACCCTCTCCAGTAGCTCCTCATCTCTCTTGGACTGAGGAGCCCAGAACTGGACACAGCACYCCAGATGTGACCTCATCAGGGCTGTGTAGAGGGGCAGGATCACCTCCTTTGACCTGCTGGCCACACTGTTCCCAATGCACCCCAGGATTCTATTGCCCCCCCTGGCTCCAAGGGCACTGCCTGCTCATGGTCAGCTTGTCATCCACCAGGACTCTCAGGTCCTTCCCAGCAGAGCTGCTTTCCAGTAGGACAGCCCCAGATTGTGCTGGTGCTTGGGGTTATTCCTGTCCAGGTGCAGAACCCTGCACTTGCCCTCGCTGAACCTCAGGTATCTTTCCACCCAACTTTCCAGCCTATCAAGGTCCCCCTGAATGATGCCTTCAGGTGGATCAGCCACTCCCTCCAGTCTTAAATCATCAGCAAATATGATTAAGGTATATTCTATCCCTTTGTCCAGGCTATTGGTAAGTAAGTTTAAATATGCACATATATGTGGATTTAGRTATATTAGAGTGTTTTCACATGATTTCTGAGACGTGTCTCTTGAGTTGCAGTGCAAATGGAAATTAAAACTAATGCTGCCTGCAAGCTAAAATTTCCATATACGTTGCACTTCAGCTGTTACGGATTTAGCAGTGTCAGTTATTTTAATGGCAATTTCTAGAGTAACCTGAATCACTTAAAAGTAAGAAAACCTCAGTGGGACTGAAAACTTTCAAGGGAAAATAGGACAAGATAACAAGCACAGCATGGAAATGGGTTCCAAGGGTAAGTGGGACCTGKTTTTGATGTTTTCCTTTCCACTTTGTGAGCCCTTTTCTTTAAGTTTTTGTCCTGACTGCAGGCTCAGGACCAAAGACAGAGCTCTGCTCAGTGATCAGGCAAGGAGCAGGATATTTATTATGGGAATAGGGCTGGATATTAACTGGGAAACATCTCCAGAGCTGTAATTCTGGGAGGCACACAATGCCAGATCAAGAAAAGTGCATCTCTGAAAACATARTATTTTGTTCTATTGTCTGTCCCCTAGCTTTCTATGAACTCTCAGGTATCTAATTTGTGTTTACACTGTGCCAACACTGTTATTTCTCGTATTTTTTCAGAGTTAGCTCTTAAATATGGGTAGTTACTATTTGTAATGGTTTGCTTAGAAAATTTGAATCATTCGCATGGAAAACCAGAAAACAATCACAAGGTTTAAATTATCAGTCATAAACAATCTTGCCATTCATGCAGAATAATTTATTTAGAAAAATGGTTCAACAAACATTTGCAAATAATGAACATGGTTGGGGGAATAATTGGGGTTATTTTTAGATTATTTGGGAAASGGGAATGATAGAAATTATTAACTGCATATATTTAGAAATGTATACGTAGAAATAATTTACATATGAAAGACCCTAATAYTTGGTATTGGAATATTCAGAATAGATGTTAGCCCACGCAAGATTTTTTGAAGCATATCATCAGAGAACTAACTCAGATTGTAAAAAATGGGACTAGTAGAAAGCCAGAACTGAAGTGTGTGAGCGGGGCTCTGCTCCTCAGGAATGGAACAGCACCTTGCCACCGAATGATGTTGTCACTCTGATTCACWCAAACTTTTCACTGCTCTCAGTTTCCTTGTGTTTCTCATGTCAGGCCCCTGATGCACGAACAATAATCTAGTGGTCAAATATCTAGAGAGAGAATAATGGAAAAGTATCATGCCTATTTTATTTTGAAAATATTTGCTTTGGTGAAAAAGCTGTTTCCTCTAATGGTTTAGTTACTTTTGTTTATGGTTTAACTGTAGTTAAAAGTGAGCGTGCAAAGTTAAATGGTCTTGCACGCAGTGTATGAATGAATGGTAGTTGAGTTTATACTCAGTTTGAGTTTATACTTGAATTTGACATTCGTGAACTCATATAATCTAGTACAGGTTGAAGTGGCTTCATTTTCACTGCATGCTGTTCATATGCTTGAGAGTCAATTTTACCCACCTCTTAATCAAAAAAGTCTCATGGGATAGAAACAGAAGGCTCAAGGACAAAAGAGAAATCAGTAATTGAACAGGAAGRCAAGTAAAGGAAGCAGCAAGGAAAATGGGAACAACAATAAAATTTTTTTGGAAGAAAATGTGCTTGAGGAATGGCTGCAAGATCTTGAACAATGTGGAGAGTGATCACTGTAAAAAGCTCTTTGGGGAGAAACTGTGCCCAGATGTTCCCATGTGCAGATTTGTGATGTTGGTGGAGAGGATAAAATTTACAGAAAGCTTTGGCTTTCCACTGCTTGGCAAGTGTGCCACAAATTCGTGCCACTCATGAATTGCCGCAATAAATGTGTTGCATTTCTTGGCTGTAGCCCTGCAACAGTCTCTGAATTTTCTTTGATAGCTTTTTGGGTACCTCAGTTTTGTGATCAGCAATAGTAAGGCAGATTGAACATTCAGAATTCCTAGGAAAGTAATGGAATAAAAAGGGAGTGTATGTCCAAATCATTGCACTGTTCTGTTCATTGTATCTTAAAAAGGACATAATAGAAGTTAATAAARCATAAACTTTATGGCACTGAGCACTTTCAGAAAGATGGACTGCCTTCGATGTGAGAGGAAACTAAATGGACTGCTTCTTTTGGGAAAGCAGCAATTGGAAAAAACTTGTTAAATGTTTATGAAATCAGAAGTAGTATGGGGAAGACAGAGAATTACCATTTCATACAATTGAGTCCCTCTGGATACCATCCCATCCTTCATGTGTGTTGCCACACCACTCAGCTCCCTGTCATATTGTTTGCATGTACTGGACTTGGGCTTGTGTCCGCATAAGGTAAATAATACCCAGATGCTTTTGCCTGTTGAAGCTTCACAGCTGCGTCASCTACCAAGCTAATAGTTGACAACATGAATATGTTTCTAGTCCATTTTAATGGGCTGTAATGGCTGTAAAAATCATATTACTTTGGACCAAAACACACAATCAGGCTCATTTTGTATGTTCAGTGTGTMCTGAGGAGACAAATTCAAGCCAACTGAGATCTGGATGACATGTAACTGTGCCTTTAATACACTGTTCGACTTCATAAGCATGGCCTTTAGTAAGGTCATGCTACTRTGGTAACTATGGTAATTTGGAGCTCTTTGCTCCAAAGTAGCTCATACTCTATTTTTTGGAAAACACAAATGCTATTTCTGTAAGAATGGCTGGGAAGTAAATTTGAGTTAATTTTACTTGTTCCTATGTGTCTCATAAATGTTGTACCTTTTAAAGGACACGCAAGTGTCCCAGATAGCTTCAGAGTTATGGCACTTAGGTTAAGGCATTGCCAGTCAGATGTGATTTATGAGAGGTTATTCATCTACTGCTCCAGGAGTCTGAGCTTTCCAATGGATTGATCAGGGCAGGCCATGGAAGTCAGTTCACGCCATGGAATGATAGATAATTCTCACATTGGGAAGGACTGCAAGCTGCACTTCAGATTTTTTTTCTCTCTGGTGTGATTGTGAGTTCTAAATATTTGGCATATTGGTCTTTTTTGACTCCTTAACATTCCCTCAGGACATATGCATTAGTGACCAACTTACTTCCTTTGTGATCTTGGATTTTTCTGCTTAGCTGATCTGTAAGTCCCAGCACTCAAACAGTTTTGATGGAACTCAGTGTTCACGTTGCATACTTCAGTACCCTTGGCTATAAACCGACTAGATTAGAGATCCAACTATCCATTTGTTGTGCAGGAGGAGTTAACGCTTAAGAATAATTTTGACTTCAGCAGAAAGCTGTCTGTACTACTGCTGCCATACGTGTCACGTTCAGATTAGCAGTTAGGCGTCATTCCTCGACAGTGCCTGTTCTAAACACTGAAGTAAAATCTTAATCATTTAAAGAAACGTGCTTGTGWTATAAATTAGATTTGTCCTGAATTGTATGGGGGTCCTCTCCACTGTAGAGTTTCCTACTGGTTACTAACTCAAATATCTCAAAGCCTCTGAAAGTTGTGACAGTTGGAAGCTACRAACAGTTTTAAGTTGTTGTTATATGACATAGGTATATGAGATGTATACACATCTRTATACACGTCTGTATGTTACATCGATACTCGTTCCTGCAATGTGTGTGTTTGTGACCTTCGCGTGTAGCGCAGGTTCCCCGCGCCCGCCGCCCGCCAGGTGCTGCCTGTGGGGGCCGCCAGGTGTCGCTGCGGCGCCTGCCCGGGCCGGCTGAGGCTGCCGGGGCGCTGTGCGGAGTGCGCCACGTCGGGGATTGCTGGGCAGAGGCAAACAAAGGCTCCTGCAGTTAATCTGAGGGGTCTCCACTGCCGCTTTCACTTATCGAGTGGGTCTCCTCTTGAGTGTCTGGAAACACCTGGAACACTGCTGCTGCTGCAGGTGGCGGAGCGCTGTGCGGGGGATTGCTGCTCACTGGCCCAAGGGACGTGCTGCCCGGCGACAGGGCGAGGGCAGCAAGCACCGGCCGAAACACAGGGAACTCCATCCTAACATGAGGAAAAGGCCCTTTGCTGTGAGGGTGACTGAGCACTGGAACAGGCTACCCAGGRAGGCTGGGGAATCTCCTATCTAAAAGCTGCCTGGGTGCTATCTTGGCAGCCTRCTCTGGGTGAGCCTGGGGCATGCAGGGCATAGTCCCCAAAGATCCCTTTCAACCCCATTCTGTCATTCTGTAAAAACAACASGCTAAGCTTTTCTGGTTCAGAGTCCACTTTTTGAGAAGTCTTGCCTTAATCTCTCAAAACTTACATAGCTCTGCTGTGAAATGACATTAGTAATGCATCCTTTCTCTACTGARCAAGAACTTGCTTATGGAGTGATATTCTGGTATTTTAATAATAAAGCTCTAGGTAAACACCACAGAGAAAGCAAATGCWAGGCAAAATTGAATTCAGTACAGTAAATAACGTGTAGCATCGTTGTGCATAATTTGTCTCACCAAATTGCAGAATAATAGCTGATTTCTTCATCATGAAAACAAGTGTCATTCAGAGATTTAGACATTGCAATCTCTAAATATGTTTGAAGTATGTGTATCCAAAAATAGGAGGAACAGTTTGTTTCTATCCTTTACTCTGACTTTTACCTCACTGTTTTTTAGCGTGTGGGTATATATATGGTGTTCTTTTTAGTTTTCTTTTGGTTGTTTTTTTTTTAATAGGTTTTTTGTTTGTTTTATCTAAATAGGTCTGATGTGTTTACGTRACTTTGTTTTCACTTTTGAATTCTGAGCAATTTATAACTCAAAACAATTTCATTTTGAAAAAGCACACTTTTCTGATTCGAGACTGAAAGATGAATCGTGTGCTTTTTATATAACACATTCCAGATTAACTATTGCTAAGGCTTGCTGTCTAGTTTAAAACTCATTTTCAAGTATTGCTGGAGATACAGCTGAAGCTTGTTGTTACAAGGGCATCCAATTCCAGTTTTGTAATGTTTAGTCTTTGTTTTTATCCCAGATTTTATGTCTTTGTTTCTTTTTGTTTATTGACTGSTGAAGTGAACCAGCATATTGTGAGGGCAGAAATAGATCAGCATTTAACGTATACTCTACTTGCTGATGAAAACTTTCTAGCAGAAAGTATTGGCAAAAGATAATAAGATTTTGAAGAGAATAAATAAAATTAAGATTAAGATAGCACTGTTATTTTATATGTGTTTTCTAGGATCTTTTTTTATGTGGAATAACAAGGTAGAGATACTGGTATCTTCTTAATGACTCAGGAGGAGCAGCAGTTCAAAGATCAGAGTTTCTTTGTGCGTGAGTATTACAATCATATACTTCAAATAAAGCAAAATAGGATTGGAGACAGCCCTAAATATTTAAGGCTGTATTGTTAAATGGCTGCAACTGCTGCTTTRCAAGCATGTACTACACCTTTTGGATGTAATGGACTAGAGGCACTTGAGTTTATTTCCTCTACCATGCTGGAAGTTTGTGACTGAAAAGTAGTGTAGCCTGTTGATGCCTTGCTTTAAATTCAAATTTTCCCCAAGGCCGTGGAGAAACAATTATGCTCTGAGATTTGTTAATGAACTGAGCCTTGTCTTCATGTGTGAACTGAGAGTGGGTTTTCTTCTGTGGTGTGACAACTACCTGTATGCACAACGACTGAGTTCCAGGGCTCGGTATTATGAGCTAATGGGTAACTTCTTTAGATCATAAGCATCCAGTCTTCCTTTCAGTCTGACTTGCAGACCACAAAGCTAKTAGCTTTATAATCTGACACTAGTTAAACTACTGAACAGATAACCATTTCTTCCTAGTGGTATCCATGGTCTCATCATAGAGACCACGATTCCCAGAAGTGGACTCCTGTAGTTTTTATCTTAGCCAATTCACAGGTTCCTAAAAAATTGTCTTGGCATTTGAAGATTCTGCATTCCTTCAGTTCTCAATGGGAATATAGTAATTTGAATACAGAAGACCTAATTTKAAAATGCCAGTTATGTCAGTTACCCCATCTGTAAAATTACAAATAATAATTAGGTTAAGATTAATACWTATGAAAGATACTTGTAATCCTTGAGTAATTTCTTGCATGTATTGCTGTTCTAAAACCTCTCATGCATTAAAAATCTCTTTAAAGTTTTGAAACAGCAGGTGTTGCTCTCAAACAATTTTTTCACTTCTTGATAATGTGTTTATTTATACTCTTGACTRAGAAAGAAATAAATAACAGGCATTTTGACTCTATTTATGTGAATTACAAGTAATTGTCTAATTTCTATTACGACTGCTAAAAATCTTAGTTTAAGATGAAATTAGTGAGACAGGTTTTTCAGGACAGAAAGCATCATGTTAGAAAGCACTGTGATGGTTAGCATTGTGCCAATGGAATCATGTGCCTTAGAGATTTAGTAATGGGTTTAATCCTACAAGAACTTCATTATTTTGATCTTCTGAAGCAGACTTTGAACTCTGTGAATTCTTATGTCATGTCAATAGTTTTCTAGAAATAGCAAATGCATGGCATCACTTGTACCTAAAACCAAAGTGTGGTGCATGCTTTACTGGGTCAGATTTTATGAAAAGAAGCCCATTCTGAGGAAAAGTTTTATTAGATCAGAAACRAGTACAGAGGACAGTGCTCTCTGATTTTTTTTTCCCTAGGTCAGGGGATACGTGGTGTCTAATGACTGATAACCTTCTAATTCTGACTTGAACTCTTTCAGATACCTTATTTAATCCTCTACTACTTGATGTACCTTTTATTTCATCTGCCRAATTACAGTAAATCTTTTATTCTGTTTCAGCATCTAGGATTTGAACAATGTTTAAACCTTGTTTTTTATATAATATCTTTACTTTCATATGTCTTAGAGAAAGCAGAGAACTATGATATTATGAAGCAGTCTYGAGTTGTACAGAGTGCCCAATTTTATAAAGAAACATTGTATCTAACACTGTTCTTTAATATATCCAGAATTGTATTATCCCAAAAGAATCACAGTCTTCATGGAAAGTGGATGTATTTCCACTGAGATTCATTGTGGGGAAAAAAACATTTCCATCAGTTGCTTAAAATCCCAGAGCATAAGCCCAAATGGTTTTATTTTTTGAAATCTAAATACTTCGACAGCTGCAGCTTAGTATGAATAAACAGAGTATACATGTGAACTGCAGTGAATGTACATAAAATTACCTGCCTGATGCATGATATCATCATGCTGTAATTCCGGGAGCWATGTGAGGCCTGTAATCAAGTTACATTTAAAAAAGTAGCTGTATGACTGTCTTGCACTTACACCTGCCTTCTGAAAAGAGAAATCTCAGATTTACAGAAGAAATGTTYTATGTGTATTCTGGTTAAGCTTTTATGAGATGCTATATCAGCAAACAAGAAATTGAATTTCAAAGGATAGAGGAAAGGGACACAACAGATATAACAAAAAGGACTAATTCTACCTGTCTTGTCTCTCAGACTGTGTACTAAATACTCTTTTTCTSTGTGTGCTTTAAAGCAGAGCTGCAGAAATAAGTAAAAAAATAACTAACCTTGCAATAAAATCCTATGGTGGCATATTCTTCACATCCATTGTGAAGTGTACAGAAGGAGCAGGGGGTTTTTGTGCTAACTTTTGAGACAAATAACCTCAGACATGTAGATGCTGAGATGGAGCTGTGTTGGTTTTGCTTTTAGAAATTTTAGTTCTGCATAAAGGAATTCAGCATATGCAGCTAAGTTGGAGCAATAGAAATCCCAGCTGACTTGCCTGAGCAGTCATGGAGCTGTCATTGTGAGTGCTGAATCCTTAACCCAGCATTTGCACTGRTATGGACTAGAAGGAAATACTTGTCTGGATAAGTACAAACAGCAAACATCTATAAAAATGGCTTGGTCTGCGTGGACAGTAAAAGAGCTACATTTGGAGACTAAGTTGTTTATTGTGAGTTGCTCTCCCATCTTCTCTAGTAAATGATCTCTCATACAGCAGTGTTCAGGGCTTTCTCAAATAAAACAAAACAGTCTGGCACTATGTCACTTCCATTCACATGCTATTATGTTTACCACCAGCATGCATCTTTCTCTCCACAGAAAATGTACAAATGGGCAATGCTTGACATTCCTTTCCTTTCCTTTTCCTTCTCTTAGTTTGAGTCAAGCTACCCATGCACCACCGAGCTCATACTTTTTTATTTTTTAGCATAATTGTAAAACGTCTTTTGCAGCATTTCTTGGGAGAGTTGCATCAAGAAAATAGCTTTTTCTACCCTCCTTTTTTTTTCTCTTTTTTTT
>NW_026623232.1:8156124-8221782 GCF_030028575.1 Malurus melanocephalus
AGCCAACAGCAATTGGCTCTGCTGGACATGGTGGAAGCCTCCAGAAGCTYCTCACAGGMGCCATCYTTTTGGCCCCCCCACCTCCAAAAACTGGGCCAAGYAAAACCAACACATGAAGTCACCTGAAACAATCACTCTGCACCACCACTGTCAAACCATGGAGTTATTATGGTTTTGCAGAGATGAACAGGTGAACAGTCAGAAGATAAAACTGTTCACAGATTGTGATCATACCATAGATCTAACATCCAAGCAAAGATTTTGATCATATCATAGATCCAATAGACCCATATTGGGGGTGCTCATGGGCTGCAGGGGAATAAGTGTGTATATAGATAGCAATGACTACATGGAGACTTACACTCCTCAATTTGAACTGCTGATTACAGTCATGGAAAACCTGTATCCATTCTCCATGTAATCTACTCAGTCTAGTCATTAGCAGGTGCCTGAATGGTTTGGGCTCATACTAAATTGAAATAGTTCAGTTATGTATACTACTCTTGTCTATGTATGGCTTGAATGAAAAAACATGAAGCATGCTTTATTTCATTGTGACATTGGGGCAAGGAGTTGGAGAAGAATGTGCTTGTGAGTACTTTGCTAGGTTGGGGCCATTCAAATAAATTTCCAAGGATTAAGCAGCAATTGACAATAAAAATGGCTGTCAATTTAAACATTTTCATATATATTTCTTAGGCTGTGTTGCAAAGTGGTAAGATGCTAGTGAAAATCTCAAAGGTGGTTAATTTCTCCAAGAAGGATACAGGAAAATTCATTAAGGTTACATGGATGGTAATTTGTCAAGAGAATTAGATGCTTTCTCCTTAATCTGTTCAGAATTTGTGACCTGTGGRGTACTGAATCCCAAGTGGATGGGGAAATGTATTGGACTAGGGAATAGAATCTCAAAGAAGGGAGGAAAAGCTTGTCTGGTGGGGTATTTACAACTGTGTAGCGAAAACTCTGGGAAGCTAAGCTTATTGTTGTTCTTGAAGGATGGATTAGTCTGTGAATCAGATGCAAGAAATCTGATCCAAGGGGATCACAGAAGGGGGTGGAAGGGAAATAATACAGTGTTTCTTTAATTTGATTGAAAATTTACTATTTACTTTGTTGAATCATTTTAAAAATCTTCATATTCTTCTTTTTAAGTCAGACCCTTGCTTACTGAAGACTYGACTTCATTGAAGCAATCTAATTTCATTTTTAATTAGGGCGTTTGACCACATGATAAGGGAAGACAATAAAGAGGTCTCTTGTGTGTGTTGTTTGCATGGTTATCAGAAACATTACCTGGGAAAAGCCTTGCACGTTCATAATGGCAGCTATGGAGAAGGAATGCTCTACCACTGGCTGGGGGGAAGAAAAATTGCAGTGTAGAACACCAGTTTCAAAGTTTGAGACATTTGAAGGGCAGTTCTTTGGATTCTCTTGGCTCTTACTCAGTGTTTTTATGAGGGATCAGCAAGTGTGCTGCTCTTTCCCTTTTCATTTGTAAGTGAAGATGTAGAAGTTGTAGAGTGATACAAATGTTGAGCTCAACTAAGCCAGATTGTGATACTTGGTGAAAGTGTACAGCCTTTATAACAAGAACTAAACAAAAAAATAGAAATTAAGTGAGTTTTGGGTGTTCYTCTGCATTTGAGCTCTCTGCCTAGGAGCTAATTGCCTTTGATGCTTTGAGTTTCCAGTTTTTTCATGTGATTTGGTATAAGGCATTGGTATGGTGCAACAGCATTTTCTTCTCCCATCCACCTATTACTCCACTGCCCAGTACATTCTCTACAAAGGCAAAAAGGGATAATTTGTATCAGGATTATTTTGTCTGTCATCTTGATGGATGTGCCCAAACTGGAAGCCCTGTGGGGAAGGGATTGTTAAATGCACAAACCCAGAGAGGGATTTAACTGTCCATAAAACAATTCAGGTAGAGTTTCTAAACAGTGCACAGAATTAAATATTATTCACCATTTAAATAACTTGGTAAATCCTTACAAAGCCAAATTTACAGCGGATTTCCAAATAGCTACTTGCTCTCACCTTTTTGTAAGCTGTATGAGTCTTCCTCTTTGCCTGCTGGCATGCCAGACTTGCACAAATTACTGGGTGTATTCRTCCTTGGCTGCTTTGGAATAATGCCACAAGGGGAAGACTGCTTGCCTTTGAAGATTGATTCCTGTCTCTGACTCCTTGGTCCAAAAAAACGGAACAGCATAACTACTTTAGGAAGATTTATGTCTTCCTGTGGCACCKAGCAGTCAGTTTGTAGTCAATCTATCTGCTAGATGCAGACTTWATTTGAGAGAGTAGTAAAGTCTTATTTTCTAGTTGCTGGATATGAAAAGCTGCACAACTTCTCTAAAKGTGTTTAGTGGGATTTCTGCTAAGGTGAATAACTCTCTATCAACCAGAGACAGAGAATTGTCTGGTAAAAAGCAGTTAACCAGTCCCCCTAAAGATTTGTGTGGCAGGATGTGTTGAAGACATCTGCTAAACGGGACAGTGCCAGCCCCAAGGCCATATGCTTCATGTCCCTGGCATATGCACAACTAAGCACAACAGCACTGAACATATTGGGAGAGGTATGGATGCCTCTCTGCCATCTCCTCCCACTCCTCAGAGAAACAGAATGGAATCCACTTTTGTGCATAAAAAGCTGAATTTGGAAATTCACCAACCCTTATGCAATGATCTAATCAAGAGAAGGAGTCAGATCACCTCTCTGTCCAGCTCTGACTTTTTAACGAACTACTGCTCAGAATGTCCCTTTGTTTTGTGTTTAACCTGGGAAAGGTTAGGGTTGCAGAGTTTTCTGTCTCTCAACTCCSTGTACAATTTCCCTGGCTTCAAAACCAGGAAATGGAGAGTGTGTGTCTGGGGCATTGGTATCTGAGATAAAGAATTTTTTGGTTCTCTTGAGAGTGATTTATTTCAGCTGTGTTTCTTACAGGCAACAGTTGTATTTTTACGTTGTACAACAATTAAGAGTCTTCTAGGTTTATGTATTTCCCTGTATCTTGTAAAACAAMAAAAGTAATTGCCAACATTCAAAGTCAAGTGAAAAACATTGAAGTAGCAGTTCTCTAAATTTTGCTTACTGTTTCATTTGATTTTTTTTTTCAATGAAATATGTTTTCTTCCATGCACATTGTTATTTAGACCATATTGTTGTGCTGGTTTTTTTGCCAGTACTTTCAGTGTAAAACTGATATGAGGACATTTTTGTCTGACTTGGTTTATACTTTGTCACTCTGTTAAAGCAAGCCATGGGGGGTAAAGTGAGTGCCAAAATCCATCAAAATTAATAGTATTAAGGTGGCATTCTTAAGRTATATTATGAACAATACTCCTTTGGATGATTGATGTAAATTGGATCGGGTTATCTGTTGCTAAACTGAAAGTAAAATTATAAATAGTGATGCAGAACAGCTAGAAATATTCAGCAGCTGTTTCATTTCTGTTTTTTAACCCTCCTATGATATTATAGATAGTATAATTTGTTTTTTATAATCAAAGTGGAATATGGGAAGCACTGGCTAAAAGTAAGTATATTATGACCAGCAGTTCTGAAATCCTAGAAGATAAATAAATCTAGCATTTAAATTCTAAGCCATTAATTAAATGTTGAAGAGTGTTGGAGAGTGGAGAAGCTCTGTAACAATGCAGGAGTGCCACCATAATACAAATACTTAGGAGAATTATAAGGGACTATCCTCCACTCAACAGAATAGTGACTTTTGCAGAAGTCTTGGCAACAGAACAGAACAGTTTGGATGCCATCAACAAAAGGTTAGTGACGAAGAGCATATTATTGTCAGTCAAGATGGTTTTATGGAAATGTATTCTGTCAAACAAAACTGTCATCACTTGACAAGATCATAGATCTGGCTGAWAAAGAAAGCAGAGTGAATATAGTGTACTTGAATTTCTCAAAGGCATTTGTCTCATCACTCTAACATCTTGACGGGGGGAACCRAAGAAACTTGGCTCTAAGAGGTTATATATTAGATGGATTAAAATCTGGCTTCATGGCAGATCTAAAAAGTTGCTGTTGGAAGAAAACAGGGTGTCTGTTTCCTGACAAGGTTCCTCAGGAATCTGTTTGCTTTATATTATTCAGCATTTTAGCAGTGTTCTGAAATGTTATTTAAGTTACTTATTAACAAATAATATTGTAATTATAATACTGCATTATTACAGTGCAGTATAATAAGCTTAGGACTTTTTATCTAAAACCAGCATGGCAGCATTGGCTGGCAGAACTTCAGAGGATACAAAAATGATTCTTAGTTGGAGACGGATTTGAATACATCAGTGTATTTCACTTCTTTCTCTGGAGTCTCAAAGTTGACTTAGCATATACGAATTATTCCAGCTGAGACCATGATGCCCTAGTAGGGGAAATTTTCAGTCTTCTTTGCAATAGCACAGTGAAATAGATGAGTTTACACTAAAAAAGGTGCAGTATTTAAGTGAAGATTGTTTCAAGCAGTTCATTAGGAAATGTGGTGGACTTGCCCTCACTTCTGGTGCCTTAACATTTCAAGGTTATCTTGCTAAAAAGCATACTTAAATATAGTTCCCAGAAATCAGTGTTAAAATTGAAAAAAATTATGCCAGATGAAGCCTGCAGGCATTAAAACCTATGAAGATCTGTGGTTTGCTGGGGCATATTGGTTTGATCGAGTTTGTCAAGACTTTTTCTAATGAATATCCTACCTGACTCTAAAGCAGAGTGTGAGGCAAWATGTAAAGCCATGATTTGGGAGGAGAAAGATGAAACTAAAGTAACAAGGAGAAAAGTGCTAGTCAGGTAGGAGGAAAAAAACACACCCTTAAAATGGAGAAGTGGCTGAAAAAAGAGGTGTTAGAGAATGAACCACTCCAAGCAGATGCCCTCTTCTAAGCATGTGCATAGTTCATATCTGTTGGTTATACCTTACTTACTAGTTTCACCTAGCACTTTTCATTATGGGGAAGATAAAATGCTTCCTTTGGAAACAGAACCTCACTTTAATTGCCAGATATGATCTGTTGGTCTTGTCGATAGCTACAGTTTTAATTTGGTTCACATGGGCTAAAGGGAGTTCTTCCATTCTTGAATTGGAATTCAGGACTCAGGTTTTTAGCCCTCTCCATTTCTGGACTAGAATGCATCTTTTGGAGWTCTATGAATTTCTGAGTGCTGTTTTTACAGTATCTGACAGCTAGCTTGATGCAAAGATTTTCCACTGTAGTCACAGCAAGAGTTGTGTTTGTTATCAGTTTGTTCTTCTACTACTGAAATGAGAAGGATGTCAGATACTAAAAAATGAGCAAAAMTTTTGCAGTCAGAGGCAACCTTGTGGATAGTACCCTCAGCTTGTTAATTTTTTTTTTCTTTTTTTCCCCCAAGGTTCTTTGTAAGGTCTTGTGGCCACAACTTAAAAAAAAAAAAAAGTTTCTTTTCTTTAGAACTTCACCAGCTAATTAAAACTATGCTTATTGTGCAGAGCAAATAATACTAGTGACTATAGGAAAGCTTGAGATGCAAGTGTGTTTACTAGCATAAGTGGAAGTGTCCGTGCACACAGTTTTCAAGTTATGTGAAAAATGATGTTTTGTATCAATAGGGTAGAAGGTTGCAMCCAGACACAAGAAGGGTTTGTCACTTTGTGTGTTTCATTTATCCTCAAGCCCTTCCACTTATGTTTTTTCCTAACAAGTCTTTGTAACAGTGAMGTTCAGAGACAAGCTGAAAATCATATTCATATGCATGAAAGGCTTTWAAAGCGAGAATTTTTTTTAAAGTTAAACCATGAAGACTGTGACAGGAAAAGAAGATAGCATTTTTCATCGACTGAACTCCCCTTGTTATGCTAAGGTTCTTTGTGCATTTGTAGCCAGCTACATGCCAACACCAGCTGTTCTGGGAGGAACTGATGTGCCAGAATTTCCCTCTAACTTGAACATGTGGAACATCTKCGTGTTTCACCAAAGGCATATTTGATAGGCAAAACAGTGTGTCTCAGGGAAAAGACTTAGGCAGGACATGGCTGGTGTGCTTCAATCATTCGCCTGAAGTATCTTCTGATAGGTGGAAGGCAGTGCCATAATCAGCTTCTTGAATAAAACCCCATTGTGGATGAAAGCACCTGCACGAGATCTGTGAGCCTTTACCTGAGAGCTGTCCAAGTGTATGTCCTTACTGATATTCTAGGGGCTCTTGCGAACATTTCCTGCTGCAGTTAGTTTTGGCTTGGTTTGCCTCTTCCCATAGGATTTCAGAATCCTGGAAARGTTGGTTGGAAGGGGTCTCTGAGGGTATTCTCACCAAACATCCCTCTGAGAGCAGGACTATTGGTATTGRTAGACCAGGTCAGCTGTGGTTTTGTCTAGATGGAGCTTGGAGATTTTCACAGTCTTTCAGGATTATCTCTTCCAGTGCTACATTTACCCTCCTGGTGAAGACACTTTTCTTCATGTTCAGTGTGATCTTCTCAAGTTACTAAAAGYGGTGGGTTTTGTTCCTTGCTAGGTTTCTGAAGTTAATAACGTGCTGATTGCTATCTTTTCTGCAGCAAAATTTCCTTCTAGTGCAACATCAGGGTTTCACCTTCTACGATGATTCTTAATGAGCATTAGTGGGCAGTTTAAGTCTCTGTGGTCCATTGCTTGTGCTGGCAAGACTTCTGAGAATGCAACAGTATGGCCACTTTCATTGTTACGCAATACCATAATATCTATGGGCATCAATTTGACAGGAGATTACGACAGAAAGAAACCACTGTAATGCTCTTGCCATAATCAGAGCCCTTGCACTTCCACTTAAAATTAGCTCACTTGGCATTAGATATTCACTGAACTGGTTAAGATAACTTTAGACACTTGATCACTGTAGTGTTATTAAATAGTTGCATACTAATGTGTGCAGATTACTTGTTAAAGCCCCATGTAATCAGAGTCACAGCAGGTTAAAAGTAAAAGACAATTCTGTCTTGCTAGCTTTAGCTATTTTATATTAAAGTAAATGAAGCRTGTTTTAGTCATGGTGGGATATTACTAGATAACTGGCTCTGGGACTGATGCCCTTTGTTTTGGCCACAATATCAAATCAGCCCAAGTGGSTTTCTAATGTGGGGGGTTTTCTGGTGTGTGTGTTTKGGKCTTTTTTTAAAATCTATTTTTGATGGGTGTTGTTTAGCCCTAAAATGTCCAGGATGACAGGAGCTTATATAAGATTTCCAAACTAGTGTTTCTGATCAGGTTGAGAACATGAGGATAATTTTAAAAGAAAAMCAGGACTCATTTTCTGTTTTAATTGTGTTTACCTCCAGTTACAATTTTTATTTACTTTATGATACTTTCTTAGTGTAACACTTGATCTGTACGTGACAAATATTACACGCTTGGTGGCTTTCAGTGACAAGAATGAATGACGGGTGATGGAAGAGCTGAGCAGAAGGAGTTAGAAGTGTTTGTKCTACATCACAGGAGATCCATGTGTTACTTTAGGATAGGACTAACARTATTCCATCTTGCTTTGTACAAAGGAAGCTTTGACTTACTGTGCATATTAATGAAAAGGGAAGAAAGTGAAATGCTCAGTCTCCTTCACTGCTGCTAAGTAATAAGCAGAATTGTTATAGGACAAATATTTATCCTTGGGTTGCACACTCTTGTCAAATCAGACTAAGTTCCTTCAGGAGTCTGTTGTATTCCTACAGTTTTGTTCATCATACTGCACCTTTGTCTTTAATACTGTGCTAAGACAAATCAGACTARTGTGACATTATCAATCAGATGTATGGTCCAAAGGTCAGCCCGTGCTTGCATACAGGCAATGTGGAACAGAACTAGCAGGCTGCTTCATGCTCCCAATAAATCCATTTCCAAGGCAAGTATTGCTTGTGCATTTCTCCAGCCTTCTTAAGAGCTGCTCTTAAGAGCACTCCCATATAGCATTTGGACTTCTTCCTTTCAATCACTGATGAACTGCCTCCCTAGCTTGTTTCAGTGCAGTGCTGGCGGGGGTAAGGGGATGAAGTGCAGTCTAATTTTTCCTTTTGACATGCAAGAAATCTTGGCCATTTCAGTTTGTTAAATATTCAATGGCACTTTTCCAGGGAGTAGTTTGTAGCCTTGGTCTTTTCTCCAAATGTCCTATGAAACTTCCCATGTCATTTCAAATTAATAAAGCTTTTTTTTAATTGACATAACGAAATGTAATTTAATGTTGTCATTTGCAGTTCTGTTCAGAGATGGCTAGATTTCAATATTAAGTGAGCCTCACACTGCTGCTTATATAAATTATAAAACATGCTGAGATCTCTAGGGTAAGAGAATCATTAAAATTAGGGACTATTGCTGCTATTACTGTTGTTACTAGAAATAATTATTACCTTTTTATTTCTGGAAATTCTATACAGCAGTTTTTCTATAGGAGCACTTCATGTCTTGAGGCTTTTCTTGTGGTCTTTAARCTTTAATCTGCTGCCTTAGGAAACCTTTTACATACAGGCTGAGACAGATTTTGTTACCAAAAAAGCCCTCCTGCTGATGGAGCTCTGTTTAATTCTTGGCAGAGCTGGGGAAGTACTTGGCTTGGTTTGCCTCCTGTTGATCTTTTTCATGTAGCCTTATGTGAGATCATGATAATTCTGAATTGCAGCTCAAAGGAAAGACGACCACAAAGTATTTCAAGAATATTGCAAAGARATTATTCTATTTAATTTGAAAACTTGGTTTGAAAAGCTTTTTTAGACATGTATAAATGACACAGTTCCTTTTAGCAGCCGGACTAAAGTGGTGATCATGTAGTTGGGCATTCAGTGAGGTCAGTGAGGTGCACATCTACACTGTCAAAAATGCATTTTGAAAGAAATTARGAAAACAATATACCAACAAAGGTAGCACCAACTTATCTTTGGGATTTTTTTGCATACATGTGTTAAAGTTTTTAATTACTAATTGAGTATACCCTTATTGTTACACTGCCTGCCAGTTTGTAACAGGAAGTGAATACAGCAGCAAATTAGTTTTGCTGTGGTTCTTTGACAGTTTGAAATCAGTGAGGCTCTACTGATTAATTTGGTATATATTAACTTACATTTGTAAGGGTTCACTCAGTTCTTCTGGTTTTTTTTTTTAAGTTTGGTGCGTCCTCCTGTGTCCTGTGCATTATAATCTTGCAAATGGTTATTTAAATAACCTGTGTTGAACACAGGACATCTAAATGTAGACATTTATCTTAGACTAATTTCCCCACCTTCCCCAGTGGTAGCAATGGGTTCTTTCAGGAAGCAGCTAAGGACGATGTCATTAAAGCTGTAGCTATAAATTGTATTTTGAATGCTTGTATTTCTGTGTCTGGATGGTATGAAGTTATTAGCCTACTGATTTAGGCACCCAAAATCAAATGATGTGAAACTTGCTTGCTTTTGGCATCTCTCACCATACTCTGCAGTATTTGGATACATGCTGGATGTTAATGATCCCATGTACTGCAACCCAGAGATGATTTACTTTAATGACACAAATGGGCTGTTATCAAGCAATGATGACTCAGGAGTGTCCCTTTAAGATGTCATAATGTTGTGTGACAACATTGGTTGTAGTCTTCTGGCACAAAGGAGGTTCTTCTGACATGATGTAACCACACTATCAGATGCTCTTTTGCAACAGACTTAGGATAGGAGAATGGAGCTGTGCAGCCACTGGCCAATAACAATGTAGTTTGACACTAACTGATGAGGATATTATATTATGAGGCTTGCTTATAATGCTCCACTGCTTTGAATCCTTATTTATTCACCTTGTTTGCCTTGTGCAACAAGACCATGATCCCAGATGAAGTCTGTGTAACAAGGAGTAAGAATGAAATACAGTGCCCATTAATTTATACCTTCCTTTCATTTGAAGTAGTTTCTGCAGAGAAGCATTTAATAGACTGCTAAAATAGCTCTGAATTTGTGAGATGGCAACACAAGATTAAAATATAACTACAGCAAGCTCCCTGGAAATTAATTTGGTYCCAAAAGCACTGATGCCCAGCTGGGTGGGGGAGGAACCTAGTATGTAGAAACATGATGGATTTGTGATAGGGGACAGCTTGTAATGTACAAAAGATGCATCCTGTATCAGTTGGTGGGAAGAGAAGTGCTTTCTGCTTGATATGTATTATTAAGGATAATAATCATCTGGTGGGTGGAAAACTGAAAGAAACTTTTGTTAGGGACTCTTTGCCTTTAGTACCTTCTCTTTATAACTAATCTGAAAGTTGAAATATTTGCAGTTAAATGAGTAACATAAAATATCTGTAAATTGTTTCAACTTGATTGTAAGTGCCCAGTTAATTTCAGAGTGGAATTATGGATCGTTTTTCAGTGCTTTTTATCACTACCATGCATTCATATATTAAAAGTGAGGAACAGAAGACTTTACCTTGCTATTACCTTTGGTCCCTGTCTGACGGATCTCAGAGTATGATTGTCTAGAGGGCTAGGGTGGGGTGCCCTGCTCAAAGAATCACAGACACCAGAGATTGCAAATAGCTGAGGGACAGGGACACTGAAATCCAGAGAACCTGAAGGTTCATCCATGGGTYAGTTCATCAATTTTGCTGCAGACAGAAGCAGCTTTCATTGCATTGGTACAGGCTGGGGGGCTAACCTGCTGGAAAGAAGCTCTGTGGAGAGGGATTGGGGGTTCTGGTGGACAACAAGCTGTCCATGGGCCAACAGTGTGCCCTGAGGCCAGGAAGGCCAGTGGTATACTGGGGGGCATTAGGAAGAGSATTGCCAGCAGGCCAAGGGAGGTGATCCTGCCCCTCTACTCTGCCCTGATGAGGCTACATCTGAAGAGATGTGTCCAGTTCTGGGCTCCTCAGTCCAAGAACCTCAGTCCAGGTTCAGTGGAGGGCAAGAAAGATGATGAAGGGACTGGAGTATCTCTCATGAGGAAAGGCTGAGGGACCAGAGCCGGTTCAGCCTTGAGAACAGATGACTGAGAGGGGACCATACCAACATCTATAAATATCTGACAGGAGGGTTCCAAGAGGAAGGATCCAGGCTCTGCTCAGTGGTTCCCAGGAACAGGACAAGAGGCAATGGACAGAAACTGATGCACAGAAAGTTTTACCCAAACACAAGGAAGAACTTTGTTACTGTGTGGGTGACTGAGCACTGGAACAGATTTGGCTGTGGAGTCTCCCTCGCTGGAGATACTCAAGAACTGTCTGGATGCAATCCTTTCCCATGTGCTCTAGGATGACCCTTCTTGAGCAGGGAGGTTGGACCAGATGACCCCAGTGTGGTCCCTTCCTACCTGACCTATTCTGTGATTCTGTGATTCTGTGATTCTGTGATTCTGTGAATTCTATTCAGTTGAAAGTTCTTGGAAGAAGAAGTGATATTTCCAAGATTATTTGTCCATGCTTCAGGTCCAGATCTGGATTTTGCCTGCTCTCTAAGCACAAAGTTTAAGGTTACTTGGATTAAAGGTGTTAAACATAGAACCTTGCTGCGAAATTCAGAAACAGGCTGATTTGGTACAAGTCTGAATAGTAGTACTAGGTCTGGATCTTGGGCAACACCTGGCATTTTTATTCTGGCCGTACTCTTTTTCCAAAGCTATGAAGCTCYCAGGCAATGGACCATCACTGCTGTTTTGAGAAGGTTTGTTCATTTGTCATGATTTCATTCCCATTGAGTAATGGCATCTGCCCTTTCCAAACTTCCCAAACATTTGCACTTAAGAGGCAAGACTATTCCTTACTTTTTTTCTGGCATTGTGACAGGAAATGCTTAAATATCCCTCACACCCCCAGTGGAACTGCAGGGTAAAGTTATCTGTTGATTCATCTGCCTGCCTTCCTGTCTGTGGGGGACTTTTTAATATATCTGTTATGGGGAAAAGATGGTTACTAAGAAAAGTTGATTTACTGATTTTTTTCCCTCTCTTTTGGGACSAGAAATCTCCCACAGTCGGAGATATGACATGTTTGACTTCAGAAAACTCATGCTCTTGTGTCTCCCTCTAGTTTCTGAAGTATAGTTTAATAATATTTTGGCCTTTTCTGTCCCAGTGGTGCATCTGCTTCCATTTCTCCACTTCTCAAGTGTTTTTATGATTCTTCCTGAAGTGTCTGTTCATGTGACATTTGCTCAGTTACCTTTTTCACTGACCTAGATGTAGGGATTTTAGCTGTTTCTAAGTGAAAACACAGGCAAGCAACAAAAGATAATAATGGCACTGCTATCTCTTCATCACTGATGTGTCCCTACACTTCCCTCTTACTCAGGCAGTTCTTACTGGCCTTTTGCTCAGCTTGTGCACTGTTATCTGGTTCAAGCAGATAGACTCTATGGTGTTCCTGAGGAGTTAATTGCCATTTTCTGAAAATTCCCCATTTCCCTTACCTGCTGTAGTGTGAATTTTTGCCTGTCAGCTACCCCTTCTGTTAAATGAAAGGATGCTCTTCTGGGAGAGTCTATGGATTTCAGTGACCACAGAATCATATTCTTGGAAAAAAAGAAAAAAAAGAAAAAAAAAATCTCTGAGGTACCTAGGACCAAAATCTGAATTAACCTGGACTATAAACTGATTTATGGAACAAATAATGATAGGGAAAAATCCTGACTATGCATATCAGTTCACTGACTAATTTAATAGAAATAAGCCAAGTTAGGTTGGATCCTGCTATTTGAAGTACTTGATACTCTCTCATAGCAAGAATGCTACTCAAAATCTGTGGTATATCCTTGGTTTTCTGTACAGTTTTCTTTGTATTATCTTAAGTAGTAAGAGAGAGGTCATCACTTTGTYCTCCGAATAGCAAAGGAAATGCACACCGTCTGATCTGTCACTTKTTAGTTTCCTAGAATCATAAAAAATGGTTCAGGGTAAGACCTTACTGTAACATAATGTGCTCTTATACTCAAAACAGGGTCATGGAGAGGGAATCAGTCCCTTCCTCTTTGAAGTCTGTGGTCAAGCACTGCCTRTAACATACCCAGAGAACTGTGTATGTCTGGTTATTACCATGGAGGTAGATCCTGAGATACCTGGATCTCAACTTGGACATGGTCCGGAGAGGAAGAATACTTTGATTCCTATTGGCAACTCCCTATGTGTAAACTGAATCATGCTCTTTTACAATAACAAATTTGTTTTTATGAAAGCGTTGACTTCTTAAACTCTACTTTGCCACCCTAGGATGTAGGCAGGGGTTTGCTATCCAGTTAGTGCCTGTTGCTGAGAATGGCAGCCCTCAGCTGCACTTCTCTAAGTTTCTGGTCTCACACACGGTCTACAACCTGCTGCCAAATGCAGACATGTTCCTTTGGGCCTTTGGTTAATGGAAGCACACTCAGCAACATATAAAACACATTTAGACTCATAAAACATAAATAATACCACTTGGTGGTGACATGCTGTATTAATAGATAGATCAGTCATATTTCCATGCCATTATCTGAAGTCCCTTCCTGAACCATATTGGCTAAGGGCAACTGATGCAATACATTTTATCTTAAAACCTCCTCAAAACCTCRAAAGACATTCTTGTCATCTTTGAAAGTTGGTTCTCAGTGCAGTAAGAGGACATCTTTGTCTACCTGGGAATATGCCTTCTGCTACCTCTTCAGAGCCAGACACAGAGAACTGTTTGCACCATYTGTATTAGGGTTGGACATTGCAGAGAAAAGAACTCAGCAGCACTTCCAGTTGACCCTGTGACCCTTTTAAAGAGGGACAGATGGTCCTTTCTGGACCCTATTGGACCAACCTGACAATGGGGTAAATAGAACCCTTTTACAGGTTCTAAGTTAGAATGGGCTCTGCATTCCCAAGTTAATTAAAGCCAATGACACAAGTTAGGGGACTAATTTATTTAGTTGACTGAAACAGGCTAGAGTTTGCTGTTTAGTTGAGTGCATTTGACTGTAAAATTAAGCCAACCCAGAGAAGGGATACATCCATAGAGTTTCATGTGCCTTTTGAGCACAGTGCACTTCTAAGCAATTTTAATAATAGTTCCCAGTTAGTGACTTATTTGCTGAATGTAAATTTCTCTTTTCCCTAGAAAATGTTTCTGTTTGTGGACCTTCAGATAATTAAAATTACAATGTCGGTGTCTATTAATGTGGCTTAATTTGTGGTGTGGTCAGTYTTTGGTACCTGTGGCATCTGTCTTACTGATACTCAGCCCAAGTCTCCTCATCTTGTTTCTTTATATTGTAGAAACTATATGGCGGTTATCTGTAGATCTGCATGTTACTTTGGAATTGGGAATTCAGATTTCCATTACTTTCTCTTGCTGCAGTGCCTCTGTTCATATATCTTCATGACTATCCTTCTACCTATGATTCTTTCCCACTTGATGGCAGTACAACAACACTTATAGAAATAGGAGTGCAGAAAAGCTTGAAGATGTGCCTCAGCGGTGGTGAAAATGCATCATTTATGGTAAGTGCTTACTTAAACTACCATGTGCCTWGTTTAAACTGGCTACATCTGTGTAGGTTTTCCCTACAAGCCCCCAGCTGTGAGATTTTAATAATGTGTATGTCCTGCTTTACTTGGTCTTCCAGAAACAAACATTTTATCTGCTTGTTTATAGTAATATTACCTTTATACAACAGGCAAGAATTTTAAACAATTAAGATATGATGTCCCAGTGTTCTCTAATTTGTGAAAGCAGTGCATGTAAAACAGTAGTCATAGTTCAGGAAAAGCTAGAACCTAGTCTCCAAAAACAAAGTCAGAGAAAGTGTAGTAGTTAAGACACTAGAGCCATATCAGTGATCACAGTGGTTCCGTTCTGGCTCTGTCTGGCAAACCTCCATGGTACATACCCAGTTGTCAACTCAGTGCAGTGGGATCTGAGACACCTTGAAAGCAATCTTGTTTTGTTTCTGATGCTTTGATCTTCTGTGCTTAATTGATGCTGACAAGTGCTGAAGAATATTTGAGTGCAGTGACCTCTTTTTCCCATTTAATTTTCTCATTTTAGTTCGAAACTGGTCCTATATAGGATATAAATAGTGAGGCTGTTTACATACTGTGTTCTGCTCCAGAGGATCACCAGGCAATTTTATACTTCATACGCTTGGCATTACARAATAAAGCTACTTCTGGCATAGATGTTTGGGCTGCTTTGGCTGTGGTTATAAACAGAAATCTGGACTCTGTGAAAAAGTGCCAGGGGGATTTTTAATGTTTCAAGAAAAAAGACAAAACCTTTCTTCTAAAGCTTTTTTTTTTTCCCAGAAATGGCTATTGCTGCAAACTATGTTGTATATTACTGCCTACAGCTGCCTCAGAAGGATGAAAGGTTGGGGCACTCCTGTGAGCATTTGACACTGGGTCTGGGAGTCTAATTTTGCCAAGCCTGATGATGAGACTCTTAAATCATCCCTTCTAGCATTTTAATTAAAGCAATCAGGCATAAGACTGGCAGTAGAACCACTTATGAAGAGCATTTCCATCTAAGGCTGAAAATTAAAGGAAAAAAGATGGTTTTGAGTGTGGGTGAAACAACCTTAACTTGGTTGAGCTCTTGTGATTGTAAGGAGGTGGGCTGAGTGAGCAGTGGTATTAGAGGATTCCTAAGAAGTGGAAGTGTTAAATTCTAGGAGTAATTTGCAAGAATGAGAGGTTGTCCTGCTTTTACTTCTTTCATTTAATAAAATCATAACCATATTTTGTAGTACCTACTCTGCAGATAAGTGCTCAAAAACCAAAGGTCTGTCATTCTGCCTGTTTTGTTAGTTGTTCTACAGCCATGGAAAGATGGAGTTAAATGCATGAGGTACACTCCTAATAACAAGAAAACCTAATTCTTTCTATGGTAGATTACTCAAGACTGGGTTTATACCCTGCCATGATATGTATATTTGTACTKGTTCTGGCTGAGATGAAATTATGAAGTTGACTTTCACTATAGCATCTCACAAGGTGCTTTTGCTTTGTGTTTGTGGCRAACAGTGTTGGTATCACTGGTGTTTTGACTACTGCTGAGTATTGCTTGCACTGCGTCAAGGCTTCCTCCTATAGCTGGTCTAGCAATGGCCAAGAGATTGGGTGGGGAAGTAGTTGGGACAGTGACCTGAATTAACCAAAGGGATATTCCATACTGTGTGATATGCTCAACAATAAAAGTTCCAGGAAAAGTGACATTTTTCTTTCCAATCAACTGTTATATAGGTGGGGAGGCACTGTTTCCCAGAAGGTAGCTCAATGTTTGCCATCTTGCTTTGCTTGCAGAGCTTTTGGTTTTCTTACTAAATTGTCAGTATCTCTATAAGCTATTTTCCTTTCTTTGATTTTTAAAATTACTGTCTCACAGGAGAGTTGAGTAAAACAAGRAGGATGGATGTTTGCTTACTGGCTGGGGTCAGCACCCTGTACTATTGCATCTTTCTCAGGATTTTTGTCCAGGATTTGTTGGGAATTGAATGTTTCAGTGACTTTACCTAGCCTTTCCCACTGTACTTCACTGTCACATATGCCTGCCTGCAAAACAGGATTAGTTGAAGTTTGTGAAAGAAGTTCCTTACGGACAGGATGGTACAAAGGAGAATATTCAACTGTTTAAAGTGAGAAGGTGTGACCCTCACTAATGCCTTCCAAAGATTTCTAAGTATGAGGTGTGTATTCCTAAACAGATAGGTTTTGAAAACCACCTGACTAAAAAGCATCAGGTTCTAGAGCTTTTTTGTGGATACTCTTATTTCTGTAGCWGACTGCACTGAAAAACTGGGTCTGAGCAGTAGGAGGAAAATGGATCTGAATTCAGACTTTACATCTTATATTGTTATAAATTCCCACAATAGAATTTGGATTGAAAGATGCCAGTGAAATTAGCGTAGATTACAGAAGTTTGTTTATTGTCTCTGTTAGTAAAACTTGATTGAATTTGCTTTACATTTTTGGACCAAGTCATACTCAAAGGCATTAGTAGCTGCTTTGAGAATTTAAGATGAGGATTCAGATTCTCTTAAATCAAATGAATACGAAGAGCAAAAAATGAAGGTTTTGAGGTTTTTATTTCTGTTCTCATTTCCAGACATCTAATGTAACTGCTCCAAAGTCATCTCCTGCCATACTCTGTAGAAATATGACTTTTGAAATTCCATCTTTCTGCAGGAATCCATAATTGGCCAATCTTATTTAAAAGAAAAAAAAAAGGAAAGAAATGAAAAGAAATAAAAGAAGGTAGGTAAAATAAGAAAGCAAAAGGACAAAAGTTGATGTGAGAATATTAGGCCTTAAGACCTTCTGCTACTGAAGTACCTGAGCCTTGCTCAGCTGCATACTTGAAACATTCCAAGGTTATTAGGGGCATCAGCACTGCAAATTTTCTTCTGGGGAATCATGTTTGAACTTCTAGTTTTACTAATTTCACATGGCGTTTCATCCCAACAGATAGAAAAAACTGTGAAACCAAAAATAATGAATACATWCTTCTGTTTTATTATTTTCCCTCTCACTGTAATGAGATTAATAATACACTTGCATGTGGTTTATGCATCGTTTTGGCTACTAAAAAAGGAAACATCATGCCTTGCAATTTTCCTTTCCCTGCTCTTCCCTTTGTTCTCTAACAGGGACTATTTTGAATGCCTTCAGTTCATGAATAGCTGAGTATCTTAGGATCACACTAATGAGACTAGAGGTTTTTCCTTTCTTGATATTCCCAGAATCACTTGCTTCCCTCCTTATTCCCAATGTGGAGATCATCACTGATCTGGGAAGGTCATGCAGTAAGTGCTCTCAAGGCTCAAAAGAGCATGTGGCACAAAGTTTTCATAATATGGATTGGGTTGGAAGTGACCTTAAAGATCATCTAGTTCCAAGTGTCTTCCACTGGCAGAGGAACTTCCTCTAGACCATGTTACCCAGAGCCCCATCCAGCCTGGTCTTGAATACCTCCCTATTGCAGCCCTTTTGGTATCAACGTTCGTAAACCCTCTTTGTGGTATCTTGTTGCTCTCTGTTGGYATGCAGGCTTCTGCCTGCTCAAAATTTTACTGACCTCAAGGAGAACAGAACAGGGGTTGTAGAAGAACTCTGTATTTCTCAGTCCTTACAACTGCATAGAACAGATTATTTTCAATTTTAAGGAACATGCCTTGACAACAGGATTTGTGAAGCTTAGTTTCTCTTCAAAACTCAGGTAATTATCTGTTGGTTGCTCTAGATTTTGTAGTTTCAGGATTAAGCAGTCTCAGATTACCCAAGCAAAACATGTTTCAAATCAAAATTGTTTTGTTCTCTCAGCAAAGGAGAGTGAAGTCATTGCCTTTGCATCATAAACATGCTGCAGTTCTTTGGAAACTGATTCCAGGCCTGTGGCCCTCTTGATGAATGTGATCAGTCTTGAGTTTGAATTAAAAAACTCAAGACATCAGTAAATTGTATGTAATGTTGTGTTTTGGAATATATTACACATGGCATCTGTGAAGCAYGGCAGATAATTACTTCCAAGGAGCTATCTGAAGCAGATCTTCYAGTGCCCGTAAATTATAACACATATTTCCCAGTCAACTGTGAATAGAGCTTTAGGTAAAATCCATCTTGGCTGTTAGGCCTGAAACCTGACTAATCCACAAAGCTAATCAGGATTTGGTGATGTTAAAACTTTGGGAACAGGGAAAGTGGCAGCTCATCTGGTAGAAGTTCATTGGCTGTAAACCATCACAAAAATTGTCCACCTCAGGCAATACTGAATTCTTAGAATGTGGTATGAATAGTGTTGGATGCCAGGATAATGAGAGGTTTATACAGGTGTTTTCCCACTTGCCAGGTTAGTTTTAACTGCTATATGTRGAAGCCAACTTGCATTAAAAAGAAAAAGCAACATAAGCCAAATTCAGAGGTGACATAAATAGTGTGTAATTTACACACGGCTACAGCAGCGTACATGCACAGCACTCTATGTGAGCCATGTGCTGGGGGGCACAATGGCATGTCTGTAGGCTGGGGATTGTRCTGATGGCTTCTGCAGCTGAGTTCTGCCTTGTTCAGAGTTTGAAATAATCCAGTCTGCAGCAATACACCTGACTAGTGCATTTGCACTGGCAATTTGTCTTTAGCTCTGAATTCTCTCTTTCTACCTCCTCCTTTCAGCTAAATTTTTTCCACCTGTATGTACAGTGAAGTCAAAGAGCTGAAAGACAATGATGGAATCCCTTCCTGATGGCTGTGGTCGAACTCGATCTAGAGATCTGTTTCATGGAAGGGACCTTTTTTTTCTTTCTGCTGACTAGCCTTTGTGATGGAGTAGGCAGAGTATTTTTTCTCCCTTTAAAAAACAGCCTCCAATTTTTAGCTTTTACTTCAGAGGTTAATTTTCCAAAATAGTGAAAATACTACAAATGAAAGGGAAATTTCCGCTTGTGGGCTAACTGGCAAACAGATCATCATGAAGAAGAGCTTATTTATATTGAGGGTGGTGGAACACTGGCACAGTTGCCCAGGGAGGTTTGCCCAGTGGAGTCTCCCTGTCTGGAGACATTCAAAACCCACCTGGACAGGTTCCTGTGTCACCTGCTCTAGGTGACCCTGCTTTGCCAGGTTGGACTRGGTGATCTCCAGAGGTTCCTTCCAATCCCTTCTATGATTCTGATTTCTGCTGTGTTGTTTAATAGATGGTGCTATATTCYCAGCTTGGTGGGAGTTTAAACCTTTCTCAGTATCTTTTAGAAAGAGCTCTTACTTCTTTACAAGGTGATTAGTGAACAGTTTTGCTCCGAAGTAATTTTAAAGAGGCCCAGAAAAACCTTTACATTAGCAAATGAATGCTGTCTGCCAAAACAGAAATAACTCCTGCGGGCTTGAAAGGCACAAGGAAAAGACCACACTTCTTTTATAGCCACTTTCCTGACAACTTTAAATGTAGGCAGACCTGTAGTTAGTGATGTAATGTCAATACTCTATTTGTGAGCTGTTATTAGTTAGTAACCACATGAAACAATCTTGCATGGAAACATACAGCATCCCAAATAATCTTGCCAGCTATCAAAGCTGTAATAGATAACTTCCTATATGAAACTGTGTCTACTGTTAAAAAGACATCATTATATTTGCACCTTTTTATTCAACAGGCAGTGAGATTGTTTATACCCTACTGTCCAATTTTGTACTATCACTTACAAATGTTGAAAATCATGGTAGCACATCATCAGAACAAAATATTTCACTGATACTTTTCATAGTTTTTGATGTTTTTATTTTCCTCAGTTTAAATCTTGACATAAGTAGAGTTAGGTCTCAACAGCAGCTCCCTAAGATCTTAATACATCATCTTTCTTGTAGTAGAACAGTGAAATAACAGTTCAGTGATTCCCCTGTGCTAGCCCTGTGGATTTAAAACAACCGCAGGATGGTAAGGTGGATGATTTTATATCGTGTATACAAAAGCTGATCTTAGTTGACCATTTTGTTGGAAACCTCTTTATTACTAGTGAGAAGAGATGAAAACAGCAGCCTGAATGGTCAAAATTGAATCAGCAGAAGTTGAGTGGCTTTTAATATTGAAAAAAAATTGGTCTGGAAATATTTAGAAGCTGCAGAGTATCTTGATTGTTGCTTTCCTGTGCTTTCCTCCTCCTGTGAGGAGCCAGATTGAGTAAGGCCTTGAGTATACTCAAAGTGCTGTCAGCAGGGACCTGAGTGGGAAAAAATGGAGGAAGGCTTCACTGAGGATCCATTTCCTGTCTTAGTTAACAATGTTCCACTTTTTAAACCAGAAGAGGGAAAGGACACTGACTGTGTGCATGTGAAATGTGTCCTAAAATTTAAGGCTGGAAATCTTTCTGTAACTGACACTGGTATCTATTGGTGACCCCTTTGTTCTACACTTCTTAGACACCTAAAGCTGTCTAAGCAGAAAATTKCCTGTAAAGCTGCAGCTTGCTCCTTGCTCCAGGCACTGGAGGGAATGGGGAAGGAAAGAAGTTGATACTGGGTCAAAACTGATAGCTGGCTTGCCACTGTAAAAGTCACCTTTCCTATGTCCTCCCTCTGCCCATTTTAGACCACTGACTCTTGGGTTTTCACTGTGTCTGTTAGTATCTGATTATAAGAAATGCCAAGGAAGAATTAGCAAATGTGTTGCTGAGGAAAAATGAGGTGAAGAGCTCACTGCATATCAACAAGAGAAGTGGTATCAYAGCCAATTTTAGTGAGATCTACTGAGATTTGAGGGTGGACAGGAGAAGGAGGATGAAATTTTCGGAATAGTAGAACACTTTCCACAAGCTCTAAGCAGGTGTTAGTGCCAGGGACATGAGCAAAATGCCAAGAAACTCAACAAATATGTGCTGGCAACTTGTGCCAAAGATTAAAAAACTCATCATAAAGAAAATGATCCCACTTCCTGAGCAACAAAAAGGAGATTTTATCCTCCTGCCCTGACTACTTACAGAATGGCAGGTATGGGTGCTGTTTCACAAAACAAGTAACAGAGAAGCCCTTTATGCTCACATAATTTGAAAAGCTGCATTATTTCTAGTAGAAAGACTTCATTTGGGCCATCCCCAGCAGGTACTGTTGCACTGGGTTGTTCCTTCCTGAGTGCAGGACTCTGTACTTGCCCTTGTTCTGCTTCAGTCCGTCCTTAATTAACACGCCGGTCTGTCAATCTGCCTTCTGTCCCAACAAATGGTGAGGCTGATCACACACACCCAGCACTGTATCAGGGAAGCAGTGCTCACATCCTACTTTGGACTGTCTTACTGTTATAATTGCCTAGTTTCCTGCAGCCTGTATTAAAATAGAAAAATCCTATCCACAGTGAGAAAGTAGAAAATCCTATCCACAGTGAGAAAATCTTGTGATCAGGATGATGGTTAGACAACAGAGACTATAAACTCTTTTTTTGGCTGTGGAGGCAGATGGGGTTGGGAATTCTGGGATATGGTATTACCAGAGGTCTTTTCTAACTGCTGGAGCAATAAACAAGTCCTTATCCTCATTATGCAGAAAAGCCCTTAGAAGTTTGTCTCTTGACTTTGCCTTTAGTTTCGAGGACTGGCTGCCGGGATTCAAATGTGCACCTGAGCAGATATCAGCGATACACCAGATACCTGCAGGCATCCCTGGCACAGGAGTGCTGCCAGAGCTGCTGTCCCTACTGCCAGCAACACTTCACATCAGCACAGGGCACTGCAGCTTGTCTGGCTGTCATGGCTGCAGTGCCAGCTTAGATTCCTTTGCATTTCAGCAGGAATKTTGATGAGCACTTGTTTATAACTTCCATTTAGCATGACTCCTGCTCTGCTCACATGAGTGAGTAATTTACTTACATCTGCAGTAGGGAAGAAATGCAATTTAAAACTGGAGCATTTTGAGTTGTGAGTATGTGTATATGGTACAAGCAGTACTGCACTTACTTAATAGGACAAGGCAATGAAATAGGGCCAAGGTGATGCAGTTTTGCCTCAAAAAAGGGAGATGGTGAAAATATGCACTTCGTGACTTTTCTCACGACCATGAATCCAGAGTTCTTTCTGAATTCTTGAGTAGGAGTAAAGCTTATTCTCTCTGTATGCAGAATTTTCTGAGATTCTTACACAGCAGTGCCCGGTCAGTCCTGAATAATTTCTTTGGTTCTAGGGATTTATTCTTGTTCTTCATGCTAGTGTGTGTATCTTAGTTTGTGAATGCCATTTGCAATACCAGGACAAGAAACTTGTTTTTGTGCATGTGAAAGTCATCAGGAGAGGTGACTSTGAGCCTACTTGTATTATTGAATATCTACTGTATGAAAAAAATTACACATTTGAGTAGTAYGGGCTTTTTAAACTCACATTTTAAATGATTAGAGCTTTACTAAAGCAAGTAGAAAATATTTAATTTTAATCTTCAGACTAATAATTGCTCCTTCAAGGAAATGGGCATACTTTTCTGACTATAAATATTTTTCTCTTTCAATCACCTTCTAAATAAATCAATTCTAAGGAGCAGATGCATTGAATTTTGTGTGGTTTTGCCTGAATTTCACAATGCTTTCCCATTTTCCAGACATGTCCTTCTCTGCAAGTTGTCAGCTTCATTATTAGGTTTTTGAAGACCTTGTAACCTTGAGGCAAAGCCATCCTATGCCTAACAAGTAGAGCTGTCTTGTCTTGAAAAATATAAATGCAGAGGAAACTTTTAAAAAACACCTAGTAAGTATTGGAGCCACATTTCCCTCCCCCTTTTTCTCTCATGGGTCTCGATGGCTGCAGATAGTTCTGGTTACAATTTGCACAGTCATTTATCATAAAACAAACGTAGGGATCTCTTCTATACTCCATACTAGGAGTATGAAATAATTGCTGATAAATGCATGAGCTTTTCTATGATAAAGTCTACCTACTGCAGGTTTTTCCTCTAATAATTTCCTTTATGTGTTTGCATCATGTTCTTCTGTCTGTCTCTACATGTCAGTACAAGCTGAAAGAATGGAAATAAAATTAATGGTTGCTGGGATTATATTTTCCTCATTGTCAGTACTGGTGTCCTGTGGAGATGAGCAACCCATCTTTTATCCTTAGTTTGATGTTCCTTACCTGTCAAGAACACAACTAGATCTGATGTTGCCTTGAACGATTTGATCTTTGGCTCTTCCCTAGTGGTGAGAGGAGATCAGATAATACATATGTCTCCCAATTAGGGGAGRAAGTGCAAACATGCCCTGTTCTTTCCCACTTTGCTTGAAAGGTTTCTGGCTTCATTTCTGCTGTTAGAAAGGTGTAAGGAAGGATTAAAAAATCAAAGAAGTTACTCCTGATGAACCATAAGGTAGAATTGTTTCTGTGTCAACTTTCTGTGCTTGAGCTGCTATATCAGAAATATTGTGAGATCTACATATGTAAAGAGATACTGCCCTGGTGGCTGCTTCCAGTCCACAGGCATGTTACATAATGTGGTTATATTTATGACTCAGTGTCTTCAGCTAACTGCTGTGCCTTCCTTGTCTTTTAAATTGAAAACTTGCGCTTCCAACAATATCCAGAAAAAGAAGAATGCATGAGAGATGATACAAAAGCCTGCTTATTGGACACCCATTGTAATGTCTGGCTCTTGTTTCTTTGACTCGGAATGAATGCGTGGAGAGATAGCAATTACATTTGCGGTTAAGCAGAAGGGAAGGTGTTGAACTGCTCAGTCCCAAAACCCAACTGTGCTGTGCTGGCATGAAGTGGGGATCTACACAAAAGCTTCATATGAGCTGCAAACTGGTCAGGCCACTTCTCTACTCAATTCCATCTTTTCCATTATACTGCTTGGTTCCCATGTGGTTTTTCAGCTCCTACTCAGATTTGTGATTTCATTCCAAACCCTGGCTTTCCTGTGTTCCGTGGTTTGCAGTCTGTGTCCTTGCTTTGTCCTTTTGGATTGATCCATGCAGATTAGCTGGAATCCAGATTGGGACTGAGTATTTGTGTTTTTCTAGTGTTTTGAAATGGTGCCTTCTTGGCTTTGTCCGTTTCCTGTCCATGGCTCTGTAGTCCTATCCCCCAGACAACTTGGTATTCCTAGAGCTGGTAACAGACCTCAAGTTGTCTAATAAACCAATACCAATCTGTAAAATTTATCAGGCCTTGCCTGAGTTTATAAGGTCTTTGTAGCTTAACTTTAGTTGTACATCGAAAATTACTGAACTGTAGCTAGTTCTGGAATGACATGACTACAGGCTGACCTGTCCCAACTCTAATAGCATAATTTTTCAGTGGTGAGGTGGCTTTTGCCTGTTCTGTTTTGAGCTTGTTTTTTAGCTATATTACTACCTGATTTACTTTAGCTTTTACTTCACTTTTATGTCACGTATTTACTTGTTTGGTTCATTCCCAAAAATACATGCCACATTTTATTTTTATCATACATTGTATAGAGAAGGAACTGTGGCCAGACTAATGCTGAGAACCATTAAGAGATGAAAAAATGTAACATGTTTACAAAGGAGTATAAACACGCAAAAGTACTCACAGAATGGATGTGGGACCTGGGAAGAAAACAGTTATCATCAACATAAATCTTCTGGCTGACACTGTGCTGAAAGGATGAGAACTTGATATTGGAATACTTCATTTTAAGCATTTGTTACATTAGTGATGATCCACAATAGGAATGGGATCATTTGAATTGAAGAAATATTTCTTATTTTTACATTAGTTTGCTAGATCAATAATTAAACTGATAATAAGATATTTATCCTTTGATTTTCACACAAATTATGTCCTTTYGGTTGACCATAAAGGAATTTTGTATGTAAAAGCTCTCACTTGTCTATTGGAGTCTTACTCTGACTTACCTGGAATCCAACTTGATCTTAATGGTGTAAGTAGACTATAAATATTTTTGAGCAGAGCCAGCATTAAGTGTGAATAAACTGGTGATTGTCTGGGGCAACARTGTGAATAATGGTAAAAGCATGGTGGTAACCGAGCAAGGAAACTCAGTCTCCTAATATTGGCCATGTCTGTATTTGGCCTTCCCTGGCTTGGGGATGTTAACTAAACAAATGGAGGAGTTTAGGGACCACTCTGTTAGTGGTCCTAAGCAACGGGAAGGAGTACATAGTGCCTAGTCCTGAAGGAAATGACAGCATCAATGCTGCCTTCATCTTGGTTTGAGTAAGCATCTGACCCCMTCACTGCTGGGAAGAGAGACCATGCATATATTGGGCCCAACACAAAGAATGGTGATGCTGTGAGAGGGATTCCTGAAGACTTTCCATGTTCCCTGACTTCTCCTTGCTTGGCGGCTCTGTATTTTCTGTGTGTCACAAAGCAGGTGTTTGGAGGATTAGCAGGAACACACTGGGGGCAGAAGCAGATGGCATCCCGCTAGGAGTGGGGAACTTGACATTTGTCTTTGAGAAAGAAGCAGTAATTTTGCTGCATAGCATCCTTATTGCTGTGCATATAGAATACAGCAAGGCATTGCATTGGAATGAAGCAGAGACCTTGAAGCAGAATATAGCTGACATTATCCTATCCAGCATATTTCCATGGAGAATAAGAGAACTCTATTAAAAATCAAAGGTATAAGTAACTCTTAGTATCTCATATTCTGTCTCAGTTTTTAGATGGAATTGGAACACAACCAAAAACATCTGAAGAATGCTTACTGCCCTCATCAGTGGCCTCAATAATGTTGCCTGTGAGAGCAAGAATGCAGAGTCCCTAGTAAAAAACTTATCCCTAGAGAGAAAGTGGAATCCCTACTAGAGACTAGAGGAGTCTCTAATTCAAACAATTCAGGAGTCTAAAGCTGGTACATGGAATCTTCTGTCTTACATCAAGTCTTCTGTCTCTTAAACTGAAAAAGCTCCTTTATGCTCAAAGGGACAGAGCAGTTTCCTTCACCTCCTCCTTTGACTAGCTACATGCTCTTGGTGTATGTGCTTAGCAGCTAATGCATTTTTCARAAATGGTGGCTGGACTGAAGTTCTCAGAGAAGAAAAATTCTGTTGTGGAAGAAGATAATAAGATTAATGAAACTRTATCTGAACAACTTAAACACAATCSTGATGGTCACTGCAAGTATGATTATTTTAGCCCTTTAGATTCAGGGCCAAAAATACATTTCTTGTGGTTTACTTTTGTTGTTGTTGTTTTTTTGTTTGGTTTTTATTTCTGTTTGTGTTCCTGCTTGGGTTTTGGTATTTTGTTTTTGGGTTTTTTTTTGTTTCGTTTTGTTTTATTTCTTATTTTTTTTTGAATGGTGTTCTATTTAGCACATGGCTGCAAGAAGGCTTTATTAAAAGAAGGGTATCACAGTACAACCCTTGAGCTTGTATGCCGAGATGTCTCCTCTCTGTGTACACTCTCTTAAAGTCACAAAAAGGAACTAGAGCTGTATTTGGTTGGATCATATTTCTGATGGATATTTTTAACAAGCCTGTTTCACCACCCGCATCACAAAACAGCTGGGAGCATAAGATGCAGTTCAGTATCTTTTCATTAATGCTTTTTTCGTCTGCAAGATCTTGGAACTAATAACTGTGTCTAAAACGAATCTGCCCTCCGGCAAGGAATGCTGGACACAGAGCCATGCATTCTCACTTAATTCTTTGTGGGAAGGTTGAGGCTTAACTAACTTGCTGCTAGAAAAGGATAAATTTGCTGAGACAGTGAAACGGTAATTGGTTGACCCTGAACTGTGTCAAATGGCTGGGTCATGGGCCAGGTTCCAGTTGCAGCTCAGCCCCATGCCACTGTGGTTGAACTAGCAGTAATAAAAAGGCTATAGAGGAACAAATTTCTGCTGTAGTTGTCATGGTGGGATGTAGGGTAAGGTAACATAGCACACAGTGACATCATATCTGAAATGTATTTACTAGGAGGGTGAGTAACATTTGCTATTCAAACATTTTTTGATGCTTGCTCATTCCCTCTCTGGCTCTGACATACCAGTAACGGTTACAGCCACAATCTGTGCCTGGTATCATGGAGGTGGGGGAATAGGATGCCACTTCCAGCTGGCCAAGAGTCTGAGTTCTCACTGGACCCTTCTGAAGGATTAAGGCTGGTAGAGATCTCAGCTGCAGAAAGCTGTCCCACCTTGTGCCTGAAAGATGCTGGAGAAAGATCAGGTGAGACAAACACAATCAAAAAATTGGATAATTAATGATGAAAAATGTTGAGAGCAGTCATTCTGAAGATTCTCATAAAAGTGGGTAGTGAGAGCCATTTTTTGGTCCCCTTGAAATGAGAAATTTCCTGGTTTCTGGAGCTTGTGCCCTAGCTTGAATTTCATACCTTTCAAGTTTAGTGTGACTGAATTCTGAGAACCTGTGCAGCTGAGGAGTACATTCTTTCTTTATGATTGCACATGAACAGCACAAAATGAAAATGTAGCTGAGCAGAATACTTAGGGAAACAGGCCTGTCAGAAGTGCTTGCAAAGAAYTAAAGGGTGGTTGAACGGCTGAGTGTCCAATGTTGTTTGTGATACAACAGAGTTAAGAGTCTAAGGCACATGRATGTGAAAAAAGAAGTGGCTGTCAGCTGTCCTGCTAGCAGTGCTGTCTTAAGCAAGTAATTTCTCTGTTTTAGACCTCAGTTTTCCAAATTTGTGCATTCTATATCTGTTTCATTACAATTGTAAGGGTCTGAACCTTTTTATTTCCTTTGATATCATGTGGGTTGCAGGATATTAATGGTGCTTCCAGTTAATTTTTTTTTTTCATTTACAGCTTTAGTAGACTGGCAACAGCTGAGAGAATAATTTTGCTTCATGTCATCTGGAGATTTGGTCTGTACTCCTTTACTTTTCTAACATAATGTCTCARAGTGTTCCACAGTTTAAAAAATATTACAGTGTTGGGGAGGAAAACAAGGCATCCAGAAAGCAGTAGCTGGCAAGGCACATGCAACCATTTTATAGCAGACCTTGGAGCAGAGTTCCTTCCTGTACAAGCACTTCTAATTAATGCTTTCTGAATTATGTAATATACTAGTGGGCAGGAGCAAGTTCTGAATCAAACACTGCTTACTTTGGGCAAAGTTTGGGTTTAGATGAGAGTCCTGGTCTGATAGTGTTACCAGATAGGATGTGTTTTTGAAACAATCAAAGCATCTTCTGCTAAGCCTGTCACATCTAATTGTGATCTTGTCAGACCTTGTGTCATAACTGGTAGTAGAGCCAGAATCTTATCTTGTCATTGAGGACTCTGTTTAAAATATTGCTGCACAGATATTCTTTCCCAGATACAATTTGCAATATAGTTGAGGATTTGGAGATGAAAGAAGGATGCAGCTTGCATCAGTCATGAGGTATCTTCCTGGTTTCTGATGGTACTGGGGAAAAGCTAATATACACAGTTGTTCCTGCCGCTAAACAAATCTTTTGCTTTAGTACACACATTAAAACATTCCCACCTCTCTACTTTCTAAGTAGGACCTATGTATAGCAAAATATGAGATTAAGCAACTTTCGTAAGGGTTTTTATGAATTTTGAAATGGGACCTACCTTGACTCTATGGGAACAGAACCCACTAGAATTTCGCTCTTTAATCAGTTGACTACTGTAGCAGTAGTCTTTSAGGTGAGCAATAATGATTCTCATTTAGCAGATGTGAAAGCCACAGATGTAGTATCACTTCTGGTACACTTTTATGTATTTTTAAAGCTTTTTGTTACTCAATATACTGGATGGTATCCAAGGAAACAGAGAAACCTAAATAGCATGTGTCAGGTAGTGGCATGGAGTTTGATACTTCCTGTCATAAACAGGGCTTGGGACTCACTCCTCTAGTCAGTGTTRATTTTGGACCATGTCTGCTGGATCCAGAGTTGGGGGATTTCTTCCCTTTGTTCCCTGGTACACTGATTTAAAGTATGGCTCATCAGTCTTACCACCGAGTGATGCTGGTGCATGACAGCTTGGGCTCAAGTACACAATTCCTGGAGACCGAGAGTGGAGASGGGCTGAAATGTCTTTGTGGAGTCAAGTCAGGTTAAAGCACGGAAGTGCATCTGGCCTTTGGCTGGCTACATAGGAAAGCACTGGGACATCTGYATATTCCACATCCTAGAGCTAGCATAATGCCAGATTAATCCTAGCAGGCTTTATGAGTTCCAGCTCTGGGCTGTTCTTCAGTGCCATTAGTGGAACCAAGATGATAGTAAGAACAGTCTGAACATGTTTGTGGTGCTGTGCCTTAATTTATTATCCATCTGGACCTGAACTTTCTTTGCATCTGTGACACAGTTGGACAATGCACACAAAGAATAGATTCAGGTGACTGTGACATCAGCAGGTCAGATGGAAGACCTTGCTCTGTCTTCTGCTGTCCACAGGGCATTTCTGCCTACAAGAGGACAGTTTGAGGTTTTCTAAGTGTGTTTAAGTTATTAAAATGTTTTCAGATGTGTTATTAAAGTTTTTAAATACTACCACAACACCATTCAGAACAGCTCAGTCTGGGTCTGTTCCAGTGAGTGTTCTACATTCCTGAAAGACAAGGCTGTTGCAGATGTCCTTTGGCTTAGATAAGCAAGTCACTTTGTTTATCCTGTTGGGCTCTCCTGAGGGCATAGGAATCACAGATCAAATCAAAGGCTAGGTCTGTGTCATTCTCCCCTCTATCCTGAAGTTCCACAGTGGCATAGGGGACATTACTATACCCTGMTGCAAGCACATAAGGTAATGGATTCTTCCTATGCTTCCTGTTCAGACTGGCACTGGTTTCTAGCTACTGGCTTTGCAGTCATCTTCATCAAATACTGAAATTGTTCCTGCAGTGTACATCACAACCCTATTGAAACAGGACCACAGTCCAATGGGTGCCAGGCCTCTGATATGCTTAGTACAGAGTTACCTGCCTGCAAAACAGGTAGAAAATTTGCTTTAGTTGGTATGGAGTAAAAAGTGCAATCAACAACTTGCAAAAAACTGATTCTCTCAAGGTGTATTGTAGTCTGCACAGCAGTTATATTTCTCTGTGATTCATGGCAACCAGCAATGTATTCTGTGATAGCCTTGGGTGAGATTGAAGTTTTGGTGCTTGTGTTCTCAATGCTGGCTCTCATCTTCTTTTCCCAGAACCTTTCAGCACTTCCCCAGATCARAGCTTTGCTGTCAGTAGATGGGGGCATGAGTAGCCTAACAGCTTTGAAGGAAATGGTTAATAAAAATTGATGGATACAGCTCAAGAAGCTCCCCTTCCATTATTCTTGCTGGGAGTGTAGTTTTAGGGATTGACAAAATCATGCTGTCTGCTGAAGTATTTTGTGCCTGAGATGCTCATGTTTGCCAGGATTGACAGGCGATGGACTGGAGGGATACAGAGGGAGATTGTTCATGAAAGGAATTCAGAAATAAAATTAATTTGATTTCTAATGGAAATTCAGGAAATACTAGCAAATAGAAGTGTCAGCAAACTTTAAGGTTGGGGTCTCTCCCCGTAGATACAACAGATAAATATCTGTCCTATCACTTAAGCATCGAGGCAGCTATCTTGCATGCATTGTGTTTTCTATGTAGYAAAGCACAAAAAACTTGTCTGAGTGAGAAGGAAACTGCTCAGGCAATTTTTACTCTTTTTACTCAGATTATTTTTATTCTTTTATTCTGGTATTCTCTCTCATGTACAGATACCCCTTTCTGAGTGGTGGAGAGATTGCACGGTGCAGTAGTGGAACCATTCGGATATGTGTATCTTAACAGATCTGGGGACAGATTCTGAGATGGACAGTAAACATGGCTTGGTTAGTCTGGCTCTGCAAGAGATTTCCTCTCGTTGGAGCATGTCAGCCTCCAAGCTGGTCATTCAGATCTATCCTTACAGTTTCCCTGCCACAATGAATTCAGGGTTTAACTCAGTTGTTCAGCAAGCAACCTACTCAGAAAYGCTTCTGTTGTTCCCAGAATGGCAATGGAGTCTGGTTTGTGTAAGCAAAAGACTTCATAAGACCTACATAAATATCAAAGCGAAGGGTCACAGTGTGTGCTTAACGTGAAAATGCTTCATCTTCAGATTTGAACATCACTTGGTCAGGCATAAAAGTACATATTTACCTTGCAGAAAGTGAACAATTTGTAATAGTCATTAATAATGCTGAGGTAGTCAGTAATTTTAGGAAAAAAAAAAAAAAAAAAGATCTCTCCAAAGGAAATCTCTCAGCTGCATAAGTAGGAGTTCAGAGTTGCTTGCCAGCTGGGTTGTATATAGTGAAAAACAACACTTATATATAAGTGGGTAGAAACAAATGTTTCTCTTACTTTTTGCACTGTAACTTTTGTATTTTAAAATAGTGTGTTTATGTTTTGCAAGTAGATTAATTTTATTTTTAGTTTGGCTCGGGTTGAGCTCTGGGTTTCAGAACTGTCTTCTGGTTATTGTGATTAGGTTAACTGGGACAATGTCAGGGTCTTGAATACAAAGTAACACGCAAGAATTACCTGCTGTTTCTCTTTTGTCTTGTCAGGTTTAGGGTTTAATAACAGGAATGTTAGTGAGGAAGAAATGTCTTCCGATATGTCAGTAGTTTCAGATTATGGTATTATGCCCTGTAAACACCCAGTTCCTTAAGCATTTTGTTAAATTCTTGGCATCTTCAGCCTCCAATGAAAATAAATTCTGCCATGTGTCTATGTGTTAGATGGAAAATGATTTCCTATTGGTGGTTTTTCAGTGTCCACTTTTCACAAATTTYATTGCACATCTTCCTGTTACRGTATTATGCAACAGAAAACAGACACTCCCCATCTTCCTTTACTGGTAYGTTTCCTTGTTTGATGTAATTTTATCTTGTCTCATGCTTTGTAGCCTCTTTCTGAAGCAAACAGTTGAAAACATTTCAGTGTCTCTTTCTGTGATCTTTTCAAACATCTTGATCATTTTTATTACCCTTCCCTGAACCTTTACTTCTGTGAACTTGTTTTTTGAGGTGGGAATAACAGAGAAACCCTTCCTCCTGWTACAGATCACTGAATATTCTGAGTAAGAAGGGACTCAGAAGGATCATCAAGTCCCGCTCACAAATGGCCTGCGCAGGGATAAAACCTGTGACCTTGGCATTATTAGCACTATGCTCCAACCATCTGGGCTAATCTCAGGGTTAATAGTCAGAGGACCTGCACAGCAACTGCCTCATATTTGAGATCATAGTGACATTTGTACTTGCCTGTTTGTTGTTAATATTTGCCTGAAACCTCCCAGAATCATGTTTGGATCTTTAATGTTCATGTTGCATCAGTAACTCATGGTTATGCTGAGATTAAATAGACATAGATACTTCTTCCTCCTTATTGGGCCTGAATTACTAATGTTACTAAAAAGTTCAGTTCTGAGGCTGATCTTTGAGTAAATTTGATTTTGACTTTCATGGGACTTCCGCTACCCTTTTCAGGAAGACATATTTCCCATTAGACATCTGCCTGCATTGCTGAAACTGATTTTTGCTTTCTTTGGCTCATTTTCTATTTTCCCTTGTCTCTGCATGTGGTCCAGAAAACATAATGAGTATTGCATTTGGGGAATTTGAATAKCAGCAAACAGAGGACTCTGCAAATATCCTTACAAACTTTCTGCCTGCTTCTTTTTTTAATGCGACATAATTTACAAAGTACACCACAAGTCTCTTGCTGAAGTGACAGAAGTTGCCATTCTGTTAACAAGCAGACTGAATGTTAGAAAGCTGTAGCGATATCAGTCACCTCATTCCTAAGGAAGCCTTAGATCAACCACTTACCAGGTCTTCCAGATTAATAAAGCCATACACAAGTTCTGGGTAGGGACAAACATTATCAATAAAATAAGAACTGCTTGCTGAATCTCATGGGTGTTGCAGTAGTAATTGCTTGAGGAAATTTCTCTTAGGTTAAACCTATGCATTTTGAATTGGACAGGATTAGGTTTCTGCCCCTTCTGTCATCAGATACATTGGGCTGTCTATAATATCTTGCACACTGGCAGCTGGGAAACTGGCTTTTCTCTCTTTATTTCTAAGTGTCTTAGAAAGGCAAGCAACAAACTTACCTTACCAGAAACTTAACTTTTCTCACTTCCTCATTCACTTCCCCCTATCTTTCTTTTTAGTTAAGTTGGAGAAAACTCTTTTGAAATTGCCCTTATTCTTCATGCGCAGAGGATGATATAGCAGGATTCTAATATGTATTAAACATCCTGCAGGGAGAGTTCTGCTTGAACAATAAAAGTGAATGGCTTTGTGGKTTTTTTTTTCCTTCAGTTTTCATGAGCTAGTAAAGAGGAATTTGGCTGTAAAATACTCCCCATCTCTTAAAGAAACAAATCCTGAAATTTTCTGGAGCTGTTCCTAAATATCAAGTTCTGGAAAAAAACAAACAAACCACTTATCTTTACATCTTTGGTGTAAATTTACTGGCTTGATTTACTGTATTTGTTTCCTGTGAAAAATTCCCTGGGCATATGTATGCTCCCATGGCCTGATTTGGGAATTCTTTAAATACAGCTTGGATGTGTACAGAGGGAGCAGATGTCAAGGAAGGCTTTGGTTGTTACACTGAACAATAACAAGGGATCATAATCAGCCCTTAGTGAGACCATTTACTCAGTGGTAAGACTGCATTTGTTTAAACAAATTTAAGATGAGTCTGATATTGCAGTACATGTAAATTGCTAATTGGAGCTTGGGTTGCAGGAACTGCCTCTTCGGTGAAGATTGGGTTAGGGCTTGTTTTGTCTGTGTGTCATGTTAAATGCCTATGGTGTTGATGGATCTGATAATTTCTGTATTGCAGCAGAGTTGCCTACATGATTGGAGTACAGTTGATTAGCCTGAAGGTGAAGTGTGACTGTAGATGAATTTGGGTATTCCCAGTGAGTGCTGTATGTGTGATTACTGGTTGGTACGTGACTGAGCTTAAAAACTGAATTCCAGCATTCCCTATCTTTCTGATTCCAGTGATAAGATTCCAGCCCTGCAGGGTTATTAATCTTACAGAAAGCAGATTATATTGCACCTTTATTTCCAGTCCTGTAAAACACTTAGACTCAAAAAACCCAAAATAGTAGGAACCAGGAGCCATAATACCTAGTCAGGASACGATTGCTTTAGTACTGTTGTCAGTGGTAGGCTTTGGTTTCAGATCTATTTCAAGCTAGTTTTATTAAGGAACTTGAAATGGCTCTGCTAACATGCATCTTTTATCTGCAGAAACCAGTTTGGGTATGGACATGAATCGTGGGAGAAGGGTCTGGCACAAGCTGAGCTGTGTGCAATAGATGTTCGGTACTGGTGTAGTGAAAGGCATCCCTGCCCAGGCATTAGAACTAGGTGATGTTTAAGATCCCTTCACCCCAGGCCATTCTGTGATTCTGTGGTTCTATGATGGTACTATGATGTTTCTATGATGTTTCTGTGATGTTTCTGTGATGTTTCTGTGATGTTTTTATGATGATTCTATGATGATTCTGTGATGGTTCTGTGATGATTCTATGATGTTTCTGTGATGTTTTTATGATGATTGTATGATGATTCTGTGATGGTTCTGTGATGATTCTATGATTTTCTGTGATGTTTTTATGATGATTGTATGATGATTCTGTGATGGTTCTGTGATGATTCTATGATGATTTTGTGATGATTCTGTGATGTTTCTATGATGTTTCTATGATGTTTCTATGATGTTTCTATGATGATTCTATGATGATTTAGTGATAATTCTGTGATGATTCTGTGATCATTCTATCATCATTCTATGATCTATGATATCTCAACAACAATCTAGATGCAGATGTGAGGTGCAACTAATGTAAGGGGCTGAGGAAGGACTGGAGCAGCTCAGCTGCTGCAGGCCACTGGCAGGCAGTCGAAAAATCAGTGCAGGAAAAGCTTCTGTAAMACTCACCTGGATTCATCTTGTGCCCACAAATGGTCCCTCGTTTTCTGAAGACGTGCAGTATTTAATGCATTTCAAACAGGAAAGAGATYGTTGCTTGTGGTAGAGTAACTTCTTTAGTGGAAATGTGTTCCTTCAGTATAGAAGTATTTTTAAAATCCCTTTGGCTGTTACCCTAAAAATGGACTTCGTCACAGTATAGCAAACAGATGGAAGGAATATTCTGGATTTTTGTTTATTCTCTTACTACTGATGGTGTTTGTCTTCTCCATTAGGCATTGCTTGTGGGTGCTTCCCTACTCTCCCCATTGCCAGCATGCCTGATATTCAAAACATGCCACAGAGCATTTAGAAAGAGAAAAACCTTCAACAGAAAAWGCTCATTCCTAACACAAGCAGAAAGGCAAAACACTAAAATACTTTCATGAGTGAAAAATACCAGACAGGAAGACAAACAACAGCATTATCTGTTCAAAACAAATTATTGCTGTCTATTAGCCTATAGCGCAAGAAAGCTTACTTCATTAGACCTTAATAAAGTTCACAACCCAGTTAAATTTATATAGATATGTAGTTTGGGAACTGTTGTTCCAGATAATTCAGACATGGACCCTCTTTTTTGATGCAGTATCCATACTCTGTGGTAGTAATTTTTTCTGTTAGYTGGGTAGGTAAAGCATACAGGGCTAAATTTAGCTTTAGTGTAATATACAGCATAACCAGAAAGATTTRATAGACTCAGTCTGGTTCTGTGCTCACCTCCAGAGCTTCCTGCTTGTGCTCTTTCTGCCCAACACTCCTGCTTACAGTATTTTCATCCAGGGGTGTGGGAGTACCAGTGGTACTTCCTGTGCAGGTTTGACTGTGCCCATCTAGGGCAGGGAGAGGCACCACTGGTGTAGTTCCTTATTGACATACCACAAGAAAGCAAGAGTTGGGTTTGCAGTCATTGTTGCTGCTATGGCTGAAATTCATGAACTGTAGCTGAAATCAGATGTTGTTGTTGTTGGTACCTTCATTTAGCAGAATTTCTGACTTCAGTGTCTTCATATTTCCATATGTAACCCTGCAAGGATGTACCAAGAAGGATGTGTTTATCAATTTATGCAGGATGATTGAGAAGCAAAGAAGGGAGTTATAAAGCATGGGAAAAATATGAACAGACACTTGCAATAAAACACAAGGATGTTTACTTAGTCCAGGGAGCTGGCTGGGACTTATCCATGTCCATGCAATACTTGCATGCATGAGACATCATTTTTCACAGGGAGTTCTGGAGTGTAATCCATCATCATTCAAAACAAACCAGCCATTCACTGAAAGCTGTTTAGGTCATGAGATGTCATCACACCTGACCGTAAAATCCATCATGTTGGGGAAACCATGGCCAGTGCCTGGCATTGCGAAACATTGTGAAGCAGGAGCTGTATTCATCTTTGTTAGAATTGACAGATTGCCTCTGTAGCTTCAGATTAGCCCATACTRACATACCAGCTCTATGTATTACCATCCATCAGGGTGATCTCCTTTGGGACAAGCAAGCTGCTATTCTAGCTTGAGTATTTCTGGATTTATTGATGGATTTGGAACACTGTGAACATATATAAGAAGAAAGACGCCTTTTGAAATGCTAAACAGCACTTTTCTTTATTCCTAGCAATTATCTTTGGTGTTGGAAATTGTTCCCTCCTCCCATCCCTCATATTTATTTATTTTCTTGAGCCGGCAAGAATATTTTTCACTGAACGYTTTCAGCAGATACCCTTGTTTCTGCTTATGCACCAATGCCGCAAAGCATACAGCAGTGCACTTTACATCACATCTTCAAGATTCCAGAAGACTAAATACCAAGTTCAATTTCTGACTCACCGGAGAGTCTGTTGGGCTCACCAAACTTCAAATTAAAGCCATTGCTTCTATGCCAAGGACACTTGTCCGTCAGCACTGTGGTAGCTTCACATCTATTGAAGTGCATGATAGACCAGAGCTGATTTTATGTATCAGGYTTATAAGGACATCTTTCTTTGCTACAGAAAGGAAATAAATAAATAAATAGTTATTGTATATGCTGAGAATTGGCTCTCACTTATGGGTTCTTCTGAGTGTCTGACATTTTATCAGGCCAAAGATAGAACTTCCTTTCTCTTTAACTGGCTTTGTACTTCTCATACTATTACATAATTAGAGAAGAATGCCCAGTAGTGGCCAACAGTGAATGCCAAAGCACTGTTCAAGTAGGTCAAACTTATAATGATACTTCCTCAGAGGTTACTCCAAGTACTCCTGGGTTTGAAGTCTTTATATTTCATAGCCTCTGACAGAATTTTCTTCCATTACTCCTTCCAATTGCTTTTTAAATATAGACAAAATTTTTAAAGTTATAGAACCTATGCAATAAATTTCAGTAGTAAACTACTTTCTGCAAATTTAAGTGGAATACCACTTCTAGAATGACATCTGAGGACATTTAAGGGGAGAAAACATTTACACTAAATTACATAGCTGCTAATACATATACAGATTATTGTAAAAATATACATAAATTTTATAAAACATGCTAGTAAGAATGCCCAGGCCTGGATGGTATTCAGCCAGAAGTTCTGAAGGTGTTCAGGGATGAATAAATGAATATAAACAGTACATCTAATCTCTCCCTGTTGGGCAGTGCATGTGACTGAGCCCACACAGATGTCCCTGACACTTTTGCTGATCCACTGAGCTCCATTTTTGAGTCCCTTTTTCTTGCAGAGTCCCAAGGGGTTGAGCAGAACCTACACAGATAACAACATTTGGCACATTGTGCCRTCTCCCACAATACTGCTGGGAGTTCAAGGGAAGCTTGCTGGGGCAAGAGAATCGGTGGAGTAAAAGCAGAAAACTTGTGACTTGACATAAAAGTCAGGGGTGTCCAGGTTGAGGTGTGCATATGTCCACGGCCCATTGCTCTGATCCTAAACCCTCCCATGCATTGTTCCACCCACAGCAATCCCCTGCTGGTGCACAGGTCAATAGGGACACACACGCTAATCACTGCGAGCTTGCTATGCTTTATTGTCAGAGACAGGACCATGTCGTAGCTGGTCTTCTCAGGGGCTCTAGAAGTCTGTATCTACTCTAGAAGTCTGTATCTACTGCCCCGTCAAACTCTGGCAGCTCCTCCGGCTCCTCCGGCTCTTCCTCCGGCTCCTCCGGCTCTTCCTCCTCAATGTGCCTGCGTTTCCTGACAGGCCGGCGTGGGGGAACTGGGGCTGCCGCGCGTGCGACGACTTGGCCCTTTGGGCGCCTGCGACGGCGAGAGTTGCCAGTGCGTCGTGTCTTCCGCAGGTGGCTCCGGCTCCTGCTTCGGCTCCTGCGCCCTCTGGCCCTCCGCCTGTAGCCAGCCATGGTGGTGCTCGCTGAGTGCTGTGGGCRGCTGCCCTGCTTTTATAGGGGTGCCGGGCTGGAGCCCTTTGTGATGCAAGCGCTTTACAGAGCCAACCTCACCAGCGGTGTCACAATGGCTCATGGCAATGCTCCATGGTTGCTGGCCAACCCCATGGCCACATGGAGTGAGCAACTGCCCTGTGGCTGCAGGGACATCATTTCACTACCACCATGATCTGGCAGGCCTGCGGGGCACTGCTTTGACATGGCAGACACAGGAGGGCAGGCCAGGCTGGCCGGCAGTGCAGGCRATGTGGTGGGAGGAGGTAGCACAGAGGCAGATGAGCCCATTGTGCCATTGGTGCTGGTAGCAGTGATGGTGTTGCCAGCTTTGCTTGCAYGTGTGGCTTTTGATTTCCTTAGTAAATTGGCTTTTATCTTGAGCTACGAGTTTTTTCATCTTTACTCTTCCTGATTCTGTCCCTGGCGGGGGAGTGAGCTGCTGCATGGCACTTTGTTTCTGGCTGGGGTTAAAACAGGACCCAGTTCCACCACAGATGTCCAAGGGCTGAAAGAGACCAATCTGGTTTTTATTTATGCCTCAACATATTTTACTCATGAGGTGAAAAAATTACTTTAGGGATGGTATATGTGCTGGGAGCTCTGTCCCCTGGGAGGCCTCCTTTTACAGCAGGACAGGACAGGCTGCAAGGGCGCATCTGCTCCACAATGGCACAAAATGAGCTGCAGAGTAAGAGCCTGCAAATCATGGTCTTCCTCAGTGTCTTCAGAGGTACTCTTGCTGTGTTGTCTGGAGCACCTTCTCTCCTCCTTCTCCCCTGCCCTGGCTTCTGCAGGACTGTTTATTGCATGTATTCCCAAAGACGTTATCCTTGAGGCACTATCACCTTCAYGAATGGGCTCAGCCTTGGCCAGCGACAAGTCCTTTTTGGACCTGGCTGAGACTAACCCTGCCATGGAGCAACTGGTGCATCTTCTCCCAGATGGTCTTCACACTGCCTCCTCGCTCTGAAGCCTTCACCARCCCAAGCCTAGTATAGGCACAGAGCCCCAGGAGGAGGGAGGGTGAAGCTCGGCAGCATTGAGAGCATGTTGCAACATCAGGGAGTCTCTCTACAGGAATATCTACGAAGGGCAATGTGACAATTCTGCCAGGGGTGGGGTAATGGCCAGGGTGAGCATTAGGAGTAGGATGAACAGACCACTACTTAGTCTGACCTTTACCGTGAAAGCCCCAGCAGTGCCACAGGAGAGGGCATGAGGCATTAAGGGTTCTTCTCTCTGTGGGCTCTGCTCAGCCCCTAAGGACCCTGCAATAAGAGGACCCAGAATGAGAGTCCAGGGGTCCAGTGGCAGGAGTAGAGGTTGTCCATGTGTCCTTGGTCCTGTGCACTCCCCACAGCCGTGGGGCTGCAGACACAATCCCACCTCATCCCAGATGAGGACAGCCCTGAACATGCACATGCCACACATGAACATCCTTGAACATACAGATTGCACGCAGGAACATCATGCCTGCATACACACRTCCAGGCACGTGGGCGGACACCAAGCAATCCACTGCTGGTGCACTGCCCATTAGTGACACACACTAATCACTGCGAGCTTGCTATGCTTTATTGTCGGAGACAGGACCATGTCGTAGCTGGTCTTCTCAGGGGCTCTGGCTCTAAAAGTCTATGTCTGTCGGCACATCAAACTCTGGCAGCTCTCCCAGGTCTCCCAGGTCATCCAGCTCATCTGGCTCTTCCTCTTCAAGTCTGCGTCTCCTGACRGGCCGGCGCCTGGCCACTGGGGCGCTGCGTGCTGAAAGGTGGCCCCTTGGGCGCCTGCGGCGGCGAGAGTGGCCAGTGCGTCGTGTCTTCCGCAGGCTCCGGCTCCTGCTTCGGCTCCTGCGCCCTCTGGCCCTCCGCCTGTAGCCAGCCATGGTGGTGCTCGCTGAGTGCTGTGGGCGGCTGCCCTGCTTTTATAGGGGTGCCGGGCTGGAACCCTTTGTGATGCAAGCGCTTTACAGAGCCAACCTCACCAGCGGTGTCACAATGGCTCATGGCAATGCTCCACGGTTGCTGGCCAACCCCATGGCCACATGGAGTGAGCAACTGCCCTGTGGCTGCAGGGACATCATTTCACTACCACCATGATCTGGCAGGCCTGCGGGGCACTGCTTTGACATGGCAGACACAGGAGGGCAGGCCAGGCTGGCCGGCAGTGCAGGCGATGTGGTGGGAGGAGGTAGCACAGAGGCAGATGAGCCCATTGTGCCATTGGTGCTGGTAGCAGTGATGGTGTTGCCAGCTTTGCTTGCATGTGTGGCTTTTGATTTCCTTAGTAAATTGGCTTTTATCTTGAGCTACGAGTTTTCTCATCTTTACCCCTCCAGTTCTCTCCCCCAGGGAGCTGGTGGGGAGAGCAATTYGCTGCATGGCACTTAATCTCTGGCTGGGGTTAAATCAGCACCTGCCTGCATTGTTGATGCTTAAAGGCTGCAGGGACACATCTGCTCCACAATGGTACTGAATGGAAGGTGGGAGCCTGCTAAACCATTGTTTTCCTCATYGTCTGCCGAGGAAGCTCTGCTGCAGTGTCTGGAGCATCTCCTAKCTTCCTTCTTCCCTGTGCAGGACTCAGCATGACCGTTTCGCGCACGTCCTCTCAAGGATGTTATCCATTGTTTGCACGGCTCTTATCACTACAACCATATACTAGCAGTTTAATCTTCTGCCTAATTTTATACTTTCATGTAATTTCATTCAAACAAGAAGCTGTTGCTGTCATGGTAGGGGAAGCTAAAAAGACTCTTAGAAGTCTTTAAATGATGATCAATAAATACACACTAGTCTCGTGCAGTGTTTGCTAATGGAAATTGCTCCATGAAAATGAAATAGCCTGGTATGCTTCACACTTCGTAGCATGGTGGCTTATAGTCAACTGCTAGCCATGCTTATAAGTGTTGACAGAAACACTGCTTTGGCTCAAGTGCATTATTTATAGGGGGAAATTATTTGGAAGACCTCAAGGGTGCTTCTGAAAACTCTGTTCAGGATATTTGGAATTCGCACTTGAGGAAAACCCTCTGAGAAGTGAATGAGGTCTACTTTTCATTCTGGTGTTATTTATTATTTCTGATCTTGGACATGAGAGGCACAAAGTAGTTATAGTGCTGTAAAACACTGCAACTACAGTGCCTTCTCTGGTGTGACTTTGACCTCATGATTCAAGGGCAAACGAGGCTGCTGCATTCCAAGGTCTGCCACCAACTTCCTGTATGTATGGTAAAATAGTTTCATTTCTTTTGGCTTTATTTTAATTTTTCTCAGCTGTAGGCAATGAGTGACATAATGAAAATGCTGTGTATTAGCTCTTATGGATATTTATGAGATCTCTCTTGGCAATATTTGAAGGGTCTTGGGAATCYGGGGAGGTCCCAGTTGACTGGAAGTTGGTTAACATTGTCACAGTTTTCACAAAGGACTGGAAGGCTGACCCTGGAAACTGCAGGCCTGTTAGTCTGCCTACATTGCCTGGTAAGGTTATAGAGAAGGTTATTCTGGGAGTTACTGAAAAACATCTGAAGTACAACACAGTCAACAGTCACAGCCAGCATGGTTTCATAAGGGCAAAGTCTGCTTATCAGGACTTTCATATTCCTTTTATGGTGAGGCAACCCACYTAGTTGATCAAGGGAAACCACTCGATGCTATCTTTTGGGATTTCAGTAAAGCTTTTGATACTGTCTYTTACAGAATCCTTCTGGGTAAAGAATCCAGTACACAGCTGGATAAACACATGATACGATGYGTGAGCAACTGGTTGGGCACAAAGGGTCATAGTGAATGGTGTGACATCAGACTCATGACCTGTCACTAGTGGGGTTTCACAGGGCTCCATCCTCAGCCCTGTGCTCTTTAATATTTTCCTAAATGTCTTGGACTCAAGACTTGAAGGGACACTAAGCAAGTTTGCTGATATAAAACTGAGGGGAGCTGTTGACTCCTTTGAAGGCAGGGAGGCCATGCAGAGAGTCCTCAACAATTTAGAGGGCTGGGCAATCACCAGCTGTATGGAGTTCAACAAGGGAAAGTGATGGATTCTGCACCTGGGATGCAGAAGCCCTGGATATACAGACAGACTGGGGAATGAGAGGCTGGAGAGCAGCWCCATGGAAAGGGACCTGGGGATCCTGGTTGATGGCAAGTTGAATCTGAGCCAGCAGTGCCCTGGCAGCCAAAAGGGTCAGGTGTCCTGGGGGGCATCAGGCACAGCATCAACACTGGGCAAGGGAGGGGATTGTCCCACTCTGCTCTGACCTGGGGCAGCCTCACCTCGAGTGCTGGGGGCAGTTTTGGGTGCCACAGTGTATGAAGGATATAAAGCTGTTAGAGAGTGTCCAAAGGAGGGCCATGAAGATGGTGAAGGCCTTGAGGGGGAGCCATTTGAGGAGCAGCTGAGGTCACTTGGTCTGTTCAGCCTGGAGAAGACTGAGGGGAAACCTCATTGCAGTTACAACTTCCTCGGAAGGGAAGGAGGAGAGGATGGCACTGATCTCTCTGGAGCTCAGTGGCAGGACAYGAGGGAATGGTCTGAAGTTGTGCCAGGGGAGGTTTAGGGTGGATATCAGGAAAAGGTTCAACCCCAGAGGATGGTTGAGCACTGTAACAGGCTACCCAGTGAAGTCACAGCTCCGGCCTGACAAGACTTCAAGAAGGGTTTGAACAATACTTTTGGGCACATGGTGTGACTTGGGGCTGGTGCTGTGCAGGGTCAGGAGTTGGACTTCAGTGGTCATAGTGTGTTCCTTCCAACTCAAAATATTCTGTGTTTCTGTATGATTAAATTAAAAGCCTAGCAAATTGCACTTCTCATTTTTTGGTAGATGGTTTCATGTATGATTGAATGAAAGTTTTAATCAGGGCTTAGGTTCTTTAAATTTTGATTAATTTGACCTATTTTTTAATAACTACAAACTGTTTACTTTTCTCTTTCTGTTGCACTGAACTGAATACATGGTAAAGATTCAGTGGGGATGGAATCACCAAAAGGATGATTGAAAGAGTTCTTTTATTAGAAACATTTATTTATTTTAATTCTTATATTGACTTTTTATTTCACAAGTTTATGAATAATCAGCTAATTCTTGGTATGCTTACTGATTTTTTTTTCAATTCTCTTTCTTAAAAGTGGGGCTATGATGTTTTCAGCAGATGTATATAAGTTTATGTTCTTTCAAATAGAATAAGAATAGAAATGCTGACCAGAAGTTTTGAAAACATACCTAGTTTGGTGGTCAGAGATGGCAGTTTCTTAATGCTTGGAAACTGGTCTCAATCCCAGTCAGTTAGAAAATAGCTGCAAATGAAAGCATCCAACTTTTTTTTTTGTGATTTATGTGAAAGGGGTGATTGATTTGTATTTTTTTTAACAATATCTTGTAACATTAGATATACTGCCTGTGTTACTGTAAGTGAGCAGTATAGTTTTTCTTATATGTTTCAATAAGATTGAACAGATTTTAGTGTAGTTAGTGGTACAAAAGGCTTTTGCTCCAAGACCAGTATGTAATATCAACAAGTATGTGATTGTCCCAGTAACCTTTGGTAATTTCCCCGAGGTGATTGTACCATCTCGTGTTGATATAGACTTAGCGGGACATACACCCTGTAGTAGAAAATGCTGTTTTAATTTGCAGACTGGCTAGTGTTCTAAGAAGAGRACAGTGTCCAAGTGGCCTGTGGGAACTAAACTTTTCTCACAGAACTGTAAATTCTGTCAACTGGGAAGAAGAACAGAGAGAATTCTGGCTTCTCATTTTTGGAGATAGCTCTCAATTTGCCAGTCAGCATACAAGCCAGACCTGTATCTAACATTAGCTCATTTAGCTTTTATGTATTTCATGTATTTGCTGCATAAACCCTTTCATTATTTGTACTGATTTTACTTGAATTATTTTATTGGAAAGTCTGTGAATCCCRTTCAGACAGAACTAAGGCAGACTGTAGAAAAGCTCCCAGTCAATTTAATGGGATCAAAATGGAAAAAGACATAATAATTTTTGAAGTATATTAGATGTACTAGTAAATACCTGAAATTAAACAGTATTTTATGATTAATAATGAATATTGATGGTATATTTAATTAACACTGTTGCCTGGACAATCTCTTTGGAGACTCAAGCTTGAAGAGAGCAAAGGGTTGAATTTAAAGGATGTTCTTATATCAGGCTGATGTTGGTTTCTATTGCTACTTTCTATGTCATAGTTTTCATTGCACTCATATTAATGTAGATGTTATTCAATTTAAATGTAATTATATTCATATCTAGATGTCTATATTCGTATCTAGATGTAATTACAGACCTTTTATCTGTACTTCAGACAACTGTAGTGAAAATATTGATTACTTAATGATTTCTTATTCTTTGGAGTAAAGTTACTCGTAAGAATGACTACTGAAATGATTCGCTGCAGCCATAACTTTTATGTGGTGCAGCTAATGAGAAGTGTGTTAAATAATTTACTACAGCTAATACTAATAAAGGCTGAGAGATTACTAATATCTCTCTCATCTTCAATTGTATAACCCCCCCTTGTCACTGTGGGACCTAGGTAGTTGCAGCTACTCTGTTACTTTCTCACATATGTTTTTAACCTGTGTCAACTCTCTTGTATAGATACTTCAGCATTGTCCAAATGCTTTATTGCATTCTTTCTTCTTTTTCAGTTACAGGTTGGTTAGGATGTGTTTGTTACACTAATGCTTCATGACATGCACATACTCATTTCTGTGAAATACTTTCTAAGAAAAGGCTACTTCAAAAATATTTCAATATAAGTAATGTATCTCTTAGTGTACCTTAAGAATGTGATATCGGATAGTTAATGGTTCTGCAACTCTGCAATGAGATGAAGGTCTGTCTGCCTGTGACTTATTAATACTGTCTGTTCATTCCATCTCAGTTCTACTATGARCATTTTAGTTCTTTCAATACTATTCCTCATTATGACATTTTAAAACTTACTTAGCTCAACTTTGCTTATGTTGCAAGTAACAGTAAGCAGATTAATAAATTGCATCACTGTTACAGGAAGCTGATAGCTTGAATTATTATTCTTGGTGGTTGTTGATTTATATAATTAAATATCACACTAGGAGACTGGCTTAGAGTCATCTCTGAAATGTTTCCCAGGTGCTGTAAGCTGGCAGTTTTTATGGCAAGACCTGGCAAAGGTTGACTACCAGATCATTAAGAGWGACATCTAAAAGTACAGTAGTGCAACCTGAACATAATAATGCATCTGAATCAACTGCTGTGTATACAAYTCCTCAGCTGTTATTTAACAGTTTGAAAAAAGAGAAGGGAACATAGTACAGGCAAAATAATACATTTCAGGAAGACTATTAATAATGGTGCCTAAGATATTTATCCAAAGTGCCAGTAAAATAATCAGCTGAGTAGTGGTACTTTTTCATATGACACAGAAATCAGTGAAATTTGAAGGGAAATAAGGGTGCTCTGCAACAACTTTTCTAATAATCTGTAGTGGAGAATTTTGCATCTTCTCTCAAAATACCTCAAAATGTTCACGGACATTAACAGAGTTTAGTATTAAGTGTGTTTTCAAGCAGTATGTGCGACCTGAAGTGCTACAAAGAAGACAAGAACACTGAAATCTAAGCATCTCACAGAGGATTTTACATGAGAGTTTGAACTGAAAACTGAGAATGTTTTTCATAGAATTATAGGATCATTAAGCTTGGAAAAGACCTCTATGATCTATGAGAAGATCATAGATCTGAGGATCTAAGACTCCTGATGATTGAGTCAAACTGTTAATCTGGCACCATCGTGTTCATCACTAACTCGTCCCCAGCTGCCACATGCGCACACATTTTTGATGCTTCCAGGGATGGTGAATCCATTGCTTCCCTGGGCAGCCTATTTCTATGCCTGACCAGCCTTTCAGTGAAGACATTTTTCATAATATCCAGTCTAAATCTCRCCCTCACAACTTGAGGCCATTTCCTTGTCTCTAAACACTTGTTATCTGGCAGAAGAGTCTGACCCCCACCTGGCTACAAGTTCCTTTCAGTTCGTTGTAGAGAGTGATAAGGTTCCCCCTGAGTGTCCTTCTCTCCTGGCTAARCAACCCCAGCTCCCTCAGCTGCTCCTCATAGGACTTAGGCACCAGACTGTTCATCAGCTTTGTTGCTCTGTTTTGGACACATTCAAGAACCTTCAAGTCCTTGTGGGTGGTCCCAGTCTCCCCGGAGCCAAGTAGAGGGGAACTCTAGTACTTCCTAAAGCTTTGAGTTAAGATAGAAACCTTAACCTATAAAGGAAAAAATAAACTTATTCAGTGAAAATAATGACTTAAAAGGGGCTTAATAATTTTCTCTAATTCTTTTTTATTCTCCTRTGTGCTTAATGAATGTGCTTATGATTCCTTTTTGTCTGCAGTTAATATCCTGAAGGTGAGAAATTCTTTATCTAAACTTTAGTGTTGTAATCTTAAAGAAAGTGCTTCACAATACTTCTAGTATTAATTTAACATATTATACTTGTAACTAATATCCAGTATGACTCAAATGGGTGATGTTACAGGCTTATAAAGTATTATTTAGTTTATAAAGTATGTCAAATATCAACAAAATTGTTTTGCAACAAGCTTAGTCTTAGCATCTATAAAGAAACATAAAAGACCAAACAGAATGGAGCGCATAAGAACAGCCCTGCTAGCTCAGATCAAAGGATTATTTGTGTCAGCAGTCTGATTTAACAGAGTTCATCAGCACTGGTTTAGAAACAAAGCATTAAGGCAAAATAAACCTCCCCAAAATACTGTCCCAGCTACTGAACTTTTCAGTGGATTCAACTTCTATAAATCTGTCATATATTTTTCTCATGCAACATACAGTTATTTTTATATTTTGGTTAGGGATTTTTTTTTGTGGGCTTACAGAGGAGCATTTAGGTATCAGCTAAACAAAATGGTGTATGGAAAAGAGTGAAAATGGAGATCTGAATCAAATGAGAAACAGGAATTCTTCACACTGAATTTTGGAGTCTGAARTAGGAGGCAATGTAGAAGAGAGCACAATCTAGATTCAGAGGCAGTGCCCCAGTGGGACTTCTGAGGGCCGAGGTGGGCTATCCAGTAGGACATGAGCAGGGTGGTTTCAAAGCTTGAAATTACAAGAAAAACCTGACTTACATCTTTGTACTGTATCCTCAGCTGTATTGTATCATGTTAATAGACTGGCAGATGCCAATTTAAAGCAAAAAACTTTTTTTTTTCCTTGCATATTCTTTATGATCTTTCTTAAATGCCCCAAAAATCTGTTTGTAAAATCTAGTCTTTTTGTCTCAGCTGAGCCAGTGCTTTAAAGTTGTCCAGGTCTGAAACATCATTAATTGCTGTTGTCAGTCAGTAAATTCTGGATGCCATCTCTTTGGCTCAGAGACTTTGCTTTCTGGATCATAGTGATTTTTGTTGGGTTCCTACTGTCCTCCCTTAAGTAGCATGCAACAAACCCCACCAGAAAAACTCACTCTCAAAAATGGAGTGTGTTGGCTTTGGTGGAGTGGAGCACAGTTCAGAAATAAACGTTCTGTTTTTGTATTAATATCCCTGGTTTAAATAAGGGAAGATAAAAACCCAAATAGAAAATGAAATKTAATAATTGTAGGTTATGTAAAACTTTTTTTTTTCTAGGGAAAATGAATTTTATGACATCTTGAAGCATTTGTCAAATTATTATTAACTGGGAAGGCCCATGTGTTTTCATATTCAGAGGAAGAGACCTGTGCATTGTATTTTTATTTCTAAACAAAGCAACCTAGGGAGGTGAAAATTTGCCACCTTAATTTTAGAGACCAATSTTTTCTGTTTAGGCCGCAGTAGAGATTGAGAGTAAAAAGAAAAGGAGTTTTTAATAGTGCTGAATTTACTATTTTAATTAATTCTCCAGTATCTTGCTTTCCTGACATGTTTACTTTACAAATACTTCAGCTCATGGCCATGACTTATTTGAATGGCAAAGTATATAATTAACATCAAGGTAAAAGGCGATTATGTTTGTGAATACTGCTCTGTGCCCTACAGAAAGCACTTATGTAGCCAATTTAGGTCACACATGGTTCAGTCTCTCAGAAATCTTACTTAATAAAGCCCCAAGGCACTCTCTTTTACTGAGCAATTAACAGAAAGTGAGTTCTTTGTGTTATAGTGGGGAAAAGATAATTTTGGAAAAGGGGGAAGAGCCATATGAGACACACAAATGTTTCTCTACGAAGTTCTGCTGAAAGCTAAAAATGCAATTTAAATGGCCATTTAAGGTGGAGAATAATACAGGCCAAAGTGCTGAAAATGCTTATATATAAAATACAGTAGTTTATGTTTGAGATGTTCCATCAACTGCTATCCATTTTTTCCTGATTATTTGAATAGGTATTTCCCAAGAGCCCTCCCTCTGTAGACATGCTGAAGAGGAATGATTCTCAGTGTTTGGCATATCTGTTTGACCATGAAACAAACCCCTTGGAGGTCTTTGCTTATGCAGGCACATAGGGATAATTTGAGAGTAAGTGGTAAGCATTTGACTCTGGTATGCAGTAATTATTTTCAAAAATCCAGCYCTAAAAAACCCAGGTCTTATTCATGTTAATAATAGGATAGTCACTTATTACAATTAGATTTTTGGCAATGTAGACAGAAAAAACCATGTATTAAAACATTGTATAATAACAATATGTAATGGCCATGTGGTACTGGAAGAGTTGTTATCAACTTGATATAGTTGGATTTCAGCTTGAATTTCTGAAGCTGGCCAGACTATGAACTTTTCTGTAAAACACCTTTATAGTGTTTCTGCCAATACATGACTTTGTGTCATTAGACACTGATTTCTCTGGACCACGAAAATCCCCTCTGGTATCCCTGTTATTCAGAAAATCAATCACATTAGTCTCATAATCAGACATAATTGAGTTATTCCTCCATTTCTAAAGCTCTTGCAATGCAGAGAAGTGCTATTTCCAAATAGCAAATACGTTGAAAATTTGTAGACATCTACACAAGATGACTAAATTTTACAGTTGACTGGTAGTTTAAAGGTCTGCGGTTACTCAGTGCTATACTGAGCTTAATTTAGTGGACCTGATGGATGGCACTTTCCCTGGTTAGGTTTGAGGCAAAGCCATTGCAATGCTGCTTTGTGTCAGAAGGGACTGCACTTCACTGTGCAGTAGGGATGTGACCATAATCTATTTTTTCTGTACTAAAAATGTATCAATCTACTGCCCTTGTAAAGCAAAGGGCATAAATGCCCTTCTGCTAAAAGGCATACGACAAGAATTGGTTTGTGTGAGTGGTTCCCTTTKGGTTTGTCATTGTCAGGTTCTCTCTCCCCAGCTCTCCTGAATACAGAGCAGCAATGGCAGTTTGGTGGGGGTTTCAGCAGAAGCTGWACATTAAACTGAAGTCCTCTCACCCTCCTGCTGACTGTTGCTGTCTGTTCTTTTCTGTAAAGAGAAGGGGGACAGTACTGGCCTTCCTTCCAGCATGGTGGGGGGTGCTGTAAGTACAGGCAGGCAGGTGTTGTGGCTTTAGGCTGCCTTTTTACATGCAGAAGCGGCTCTGAAATTCAGATGATCAGTCTGTAGCATAAGAAAGGCTGGGWAATAAGAACCTATTCACTGTGTGCCAAGTGGGTAGTTTTCAGTGCTGCTTTCAATGACATAATACTGCCTGTGAGGCTTTCTTCTGCTAGTGGCACAGAGGAGATCTCTAGATGAGAGAATACTGGATTGGAGGATATGCATTACTATATAGTCTCCTTCCACTGTTGAGAATTGGCTTGTTAGGGACAYTTTTTACCCTCAGAGGACACAGGGAACATGAAATTTGTCTTTCCTTGGTACATAATGTCCCCTTTAACTTAAAGTACTTAAATAGCTACCTGCACTCTTAACACCTTCCAAGCCTCATTTCCCCAGGTGTAGTTTACTTTTGTGCTGTTTGATTCTGTATCTCAGTACTGAATGGCCCACTGGTCTGCTTCTCCTGCACTCATCTCTCTGCTGCCTACATGCTCTCCCTTTTCCGTATAAAAACTTCCCCTTTCCATTGTGAGCTCTCTCCTTATGGAAAATCCTTCTCCTTACTATTTTTGTGGTTCTGACATGAAATGAACGAACAGTAATGAGGGAGTTAGATGGGGATGACGGTTCAAGTATTTAAATTTAAAGAATGCATTTATTATAGAATTCAAACTGAATGGGCCAGATCCTTATCTGATTTTGCACTTTTATATTAAGAGAGTAGCTCTCAATTGTGCCAGAGAAATCTCTCTATGTGTACTCTGNTTTTTTTTTTTTTTTATGGTAGTTGATTTTTCTGGGGATTCTTGCTTTAGAGGGTGAAATATGTTATAGACGCTGCTTCAATACATATGAGTGAATATGAAGAAATTTTTTTGGCATTGAATCCAACTATTGCTAGACATGTGGTTGTACTGCTGGAGTGCCTTGAGCCCCAAGAACACCTGTCAGCTGTCTCGGTGCTTGTGGGATGGGATGTTCAGCAATACCATGCTCCTGGGGCACTTTGCAGCACAGCAAGGGGATTATGCACTTCTCTCTGGAAATCACACCAGTAATTCATCATTCAAAAGTTTTAAAAACAACAGATTGTAATTATTTAGTAGGTRTAATTGTCCCTGTTCAAAATAATACATTTACCTATTATTTAGCCAGGCCAGAACAAATTATTTGTAAGAGCRCATACTTTTTTTAAGTATTCTTTCTTGTTTCGGCAACAGGGCATGCAACTCTGAGATAAAATTGCAAAAACATCTTTGCCATCTTCTTGTACTGTAATTCTATATTTTCTGGGTAAGGCTTAAGTTATACCTGTTTCTGACCTTGGAATAACTTTCAAAATTGAAGCTATTTTTTAGTTCTTCCTTTGACTTTTTAAATAAATTTGTTTTCAGTCACTTCCTTTGACCTACAGGACAGTGAATGAAGAAACGGCAAAATTTTTATGAGAATGGGGAGGCTGGTCAGCATCTTTCCAAACTGGCATCCTCTCATTGCCATCTGATTTGAAGGCAGTTGAGGAGCCAAAGCAATTTCTCATATAAGCTGCTTGACAAAAAGAGTTCTAGGTGGTTAAATATGTTTATAATAGCCCATGCTTGTTTATTTTCCTATTTTTTTTTTTTTTTTTGCAAAGATCAGAGTATTTGTTAGTGAGAGGATACTTCTATAGTAGGTTAAGGTAATTCCATACTTCCACCTGTATAGTGTGCTTTGATTCTGTGTTTGTAAAAGTTTTCATTCATCTGTTTTTCTTGTCAATGTGTGAGGAAAAAGTCAGGACAAGATACAGTTCAGGTAAACTTTCAAGTTTATGAGCAGGATAGATTGGTTTTTAGCTGTAATTAGGATAAGGAARTTCTCACAGCTGTGGAGACACTTTGTACAACATAGAATTTGAGTTCAAATGTGGTCCAGGTCACTAGTGCTCATTGTTCAATTGTTTTTGAGCTGCTGGAAGGCAGGAGAAGATAYCACTGCTGGTGCCCTGGCTCACTGTCACCTGAGAGACAAGACAGAATAAACTAAACGTTACTAACTCCTCTGTCATCTGCAGAACTGGTCCCATCCCACTGGAGAGATRGCATTGCAACTGGCTATATTTTACTTAACCAGTGGATGCAAGTGTTTAGTCTCCAGCTGGAGCTGTCAACCAAGCATGAAAGTGACTTTTAAAAATGTAAGCCAATTTATAGCTGTCTGAGTTTTTAATTTTATTTGAAGACAATTATCAGTAGAAAGGTCATCTGCCTGCTTGGCTGTTGTACCAGTACCAGGCAGCATATACAGTACAGCAAAGTATCAGCATTTCTAGGAAGCTGGATGTTCTCTGTGTCAAGGGTTTATTCTTGGACAAAAAACCCATCTTGGAGCTGATTCAAGACACTAGGCAGAACAGGTCCTGACCAAGGGACATGAGTTGTTTATCATAGCCGACAATTTATTTTGCCTGTGTTGGATCCAGCATCAACTGCACTAGCCTAAGCAATTAAGATTCTTACACTTATTTCTGCAACTTCTCATGGCTATGGYGTGCCCTGGAGAGAGATGCTGTGAGAGGTGAGGAGAGCCAGAATTAGTAGTTGAATGGGTTGCTGCCAGGCTGCACTTAACAGGTTGAATCTCTGGCACTTTAGTAAGGACTTAGGCTTTGTCAGGGAGGGCAGAGAACCAAGATTACAGCTGTGCTGGTTGGATATTGTATGGCTGGTGACACAACCTTAGCCTCACCTATAAATGTTCCCAAGTGAGGCCATGGCAGAAGGAGGAGAACACTKCAGTTAGCCTGAATGTTTCTGCTATGGGTCAGTAAAGTAAAATCTCCATGTRTTCTCATTTGAGTGGCTGGTTAGTCACTTCTCTGCACGGTATTGCACCCAATTGCCATGTGCTATTATACAGCACTGCAGCAGCTGGCTGAAGACAGCCTTATGTTTGATTCATTGATCAGTTTGTATACTGTTTTTGAGCTCATTAGCATGTAGGTGAATTAATAGTACATAGGTCATTGAAGCTATTAATCCACACAAGGTTTACAGGCTGCCAACTTGACTAGTTTTCTGTTTCACTCACACTTTTTAGATGCACCTACTGATAATCTGTGTTGAAAGAGATTATAAAAAGSCTAACATGGACAGAGAAGGCAGAAAAGTAGGTTATCTGTGAAAATTACCTAGATGTAAAATTTAGAAAATTGACCTAATAGTRTATCTTAATGTCTCACACCCCTCAGTCTGCAGGGAAAGTGTTATGTCCAAATTTCTGCAAGGGAAATCTTGACAGAATCTAGGGCTGCTGCCATCATTATGCCAACACAGTCATGTGTGATGAGCCTCTCAGACAGCATCAGCATGTGAACTTCTTGTGTGAAATAGCACCAACTAACTGGTGTTTCATATTGTTCCTGTTGACATGGCTGTGGTCAAGCAAATAGAAATATCTGAGTAGGAACTTCTTCAGGCAAATAAAAATGCTGGGATTATTCAGGGTCCTACAGTTAGAKATCCTTTATTTACTTGCTCTGCATCTTTAAATTACAAATTTATGAGAACTAGAGATTCACAATCATTTTCATATATTCAATACCGAAGCCAGGTATTAAAGAGCATATGGAAGAAAATASGCCTTGTTCCCTGGAATTGAAAGCAAACAGATTATTAGAAAATCCTACTCGAAGGAAGTACATTGAATGAGAAAATACCAAATGATTGTAAGCAAGCTCATATCAGGATAAATATCCAAAGTCCAATTTGTTTGGATATTTTTGTTCAGCTGAGTTTTCTGTGAAGTTTTTGCATTATGAGAGATTTCTTTTCTTGCAATTTGAGTTGAAGTGTGTGAGATGGGATAAAGGTGAAATGTTAACGGGAAAAAAATACCACATGGAAGTCTAAAAGAACTGGAATTGTTCAGTCTGTAAAAGAAGGTTTCTAGATGACATAATTGCAACCTTCCACCACCTGAAGGGAGCCTACAAGAAAGATGGAAAGATAATATTTACAAGAGCATGTAGTGACATAGCAAGGTGGAATGGCTTCAAACTGAAAGAGAGTAGATTTAGATTAGATATCAGGAATAAATTCTTTACTGTGAGGATCGTGAGGCACTGGAACAGGCTRCCAAAAGAATAGATGGATGTCCCATCCCTGGAAGTGTTCAAGGCCAGATTGGAGGGGGCTCTGAGCAATCTGGTCTAGTCAAAGATATCCCTACCCGCAGTGATAATTTGGAACTAGGTGATATTTAAGGTCCCTTCCAGCCTTAAGGTAATGAGGCAATTCTGTGATTCTATGATAAAAAATTATATACCTCAATACAATAGAAAATACTCCAAAAATGTCCTGTTTCTTTCCTGAAACCATTCTTTTGTAGAATTTTTCTCAATTTAAATTAGGGTTGGCGAAGTCACTGAGGACTATTTTGGTTTTGTGTAGACACCATTAGTGGTGTAAACACATTTTCACAGAATTACAGATTATTCTGAGTTAGAAGGGACCCACGAGGATCACTGAGTCCAGCTGCTAAGTGAATGACCCATACACAGATTGAACGCATGACCTTGGCATTATTAGCACCATGCTCCAGCTTGAGTACACRTGCCGTGCTTTACAGAAAAATCTCAGGGAGTGTATAGACCAGAGAAACAAGAGAAGTTACATTGGAGAGCAAGATCCTATAGTAGATGGAGATACCTACAAGTCRTTGTGAGAGCAGGTGGTGTATCAGAAGTATGTAGGCAGTGGCTTTTACAAGTTTGTCTTTTTTTCTTCATAGTTTATTTTCTACCAATGGGAAGCTGATATTTCTGCTTTTGCTTCATTTTTTTCAGTAACTCTCATATGCTATTATGATTTTATTTTTCATATTATCATAAGTTGTGAACTTAAGAAGGGAACATGTGCTAATGCTATTTCTGGGAGTCACAAGTCAGAACTATTCAGATACCTTTCATGAAACCATGTAGTTTTTCATKATGTCTTTGGACTAATTTGGTAGGCAAAAGCAACAAAATGAAATGGAGAAAGAGATCGAAGTTCAGTTGCTATTGTATTTACCATCGTCTACTCTTGAATACAGAATATGAATTCATTTATGTTACTAATTTGATCATTTTTGTGACTGAAGTAGCAGCACTGTGGGATGTTAGAATGGCATGTACTAAGGAATCTAGCTGTCACCTCCAGGCTAAAATTCTGTGAGTTTGAAACAATAGCAGAGAAGCACTTAAGAATGCACCTTATTGCTAAATGTTTGTTATTACATACTTTGGGTACAGTCCCATGAARAATAAAAGGCTTTTAGGCAATTTTTTTGTATATGAACTTTAATAGAGTTTTCACTGGCAGACATGTGGAGTTGCCTTCTGGCCTGATGATAGGTAGCATCTTCCTCTGTCTTTTGCAGAACCTACCTGACTTTGCATCTACAAAACATTGACTTATTTCTGATGTGAGATCTGGCTTGTAGCAGGAAGCAAGAAATTGTAATTTATTTTTAAAATGTAAATATTTTGTGTTTYATTGTGGTGTTACAAATGCTCCTAGAGGGTTAAACCAATCAAAATCAGCCTCTGAGAGTCTTTCTTGCCATTGCAAGCCCAGTTCTTCCCCAACTCTAGGCTGTGAGAAGCTGACAGAGCTGGGGATGAATCTGGGTCAAGAATGGTCTTGAAAAGRTTTTTCTGTGAGCTCAGTACTACTGCAGCTGCAGGAATGATACTTGATCCCTCCTTGATCTCCTCATTTATGGGTATACCAGGTGCAGGTATAACAGGTCARAACTGAAGTGGAAAAAAACCAAGTTGATTTTCAGGTTAGCAGTTTTACTGTGTCAGAAATAAAAATAGATCAGGAAGGATTGTTTTCAGTTTTAACACGGAAAATTCAAAATGTGCTTGGCTGAGTCTGTGGTATGGGGCTTTTTTGCATTTGTTTACTGCTAAGAATGACTGAAATTCATTTCTTCAACCTGAAAAAAATTCCACCTATGTGGAATTTTGTTGTGTGGACAGACTGCTGACTCCCTGCTGGGCATGAAAAATTAGCATCATATCAAGAGTTAAGAGGGGAATTGGACAAAATAATTTTGCAGCTGAACTCTATTACTAGGTTTTTTTTCTTGTATATTTGAAATATGCATAGAAAATTCAGAAAAGAAAAGAATGAGAACTCTCAGTAGACACAAGCAGGTGTTCAGTGTCAGCCCTGTTGTCCAGCTCAGAACTGCTAATCCATAGGTAGAGCTCCCTTGGTATTTGTTAAAACTAATGATTTGCTTCAAGCTTTCAGCTTTTGATGTCAGCATGACAATATATGGCATTTCACAGACCTTTTTCAGCTTTGGGATAGTTGGTAATAATAAATAAATGAATGAATGAATGAATGAATGAATGTGGACCATGTGTGTATGTGAGGGGAAACAAAAAGGATACAGTTGTACTTGCTTTTTGACCCCAAATGACTGAAGGGAAGGGGATTTTGCAGACCATGTGAGATTGTGCTCAGTGAGTGGAGAGAAGGAGGAGGAGGGGAGGGATGTTTGGAGTCATGGTGTTTGTCAGGTCAAGTCACTGTTAAGTGTGATGGGGCCCTGCTCTCCTGGAGATGGCTGAACACCTTCCTGCCATGGGAAGCAGTGAATCAATTCCTTGTTTTGTTTTGCTTATGGGTGTGGCATTTGCTTTTCCTATTAAACCATTTTTATGTCAGCCTATGGGTACTCTGGCTTTTACCCTTCTGATTCTCTGCAATCACTCTGAGGCAGTGAATGAGAGGCTGTGTGGGGCTTGGCTGCTGGCTGTGGGTKAACCATGAGAACCTTCCTCCACAATCATCTGGTAATTCCAGTAACTCATAAAGCTTAATGTAATTGGTAAAACAGCTAAACCTGCCCTAGACTCTGCCAAGATTTAGAAATATCTTTGTGCAACCCAGGGCTCATAAGATAAAAATGAGAGAATGACATGACATCTTGCACATAGAAATGCTTCTTCAGCAGCAGGTTATTTTCTGTGAGGTTTAGTTACTCCTAGGTAACTAAGTGTTAACAAGACAGTGTGCAGCATCCAGTATATGGGAGTAAACACATAGTACAAAGTCAGCCTTCTCAGGCTACAGCTCAGTGGTGTCCGTACAAAGACTGCAAGTGTTAAAACCGCTAATGATAGCAGCATCTCCTTCTTACCATAAAAAGAAACAAACCAAGGAATTAAAATTTAGGGGAAAAATAAAAATATAATTGTAAATACTATATGAAGACAGTTCTTCTTTTCAACACTATTATTTCTGAAAGTACTTTCAACCTAATCAAAATGTCTTTCATATCAAGTGACAAAGTTGGTCCTATAACTGTTAAATTCATGGTTTTTAGACATACGTGGTGTCCCTAGATACAACAGGCTGCAAACTTACAACTGTGCAAAGGCAGATCAGTGAAACTGAATGTGGTTTATGCATCTCATTCATTTTTCATTTCATTTATGTTTTTGATGCTGGAATTTTTTTGTGTGTGTGACTCGGTTTGCCTCTGCGGCAGTAAAATGAAAATCGTCAGTTAAATGGCTGACACTTGTTTTGCTTGAGAATTCTCAGTCCTGTACATGACTAATACTGGGTTTCTAATGCTGTAGCAAAAAAAATTTGATGTAGAYAAATTGATGCCCTTCAGGRGAAGTTTTAGTGGTCTTTAGCAGTGAGCTATTACTCATGCTTGGTAATCACAGGTGCACTTTAAGGTTTATAGAACTGCATTTTGATTTTGTAAAGCTTATGCTTTTTACTAGCATACCCTTTTCATTTTTGATTTAAATAAAATAAGTGCTTACTACCAGACTCCTGTGCTGTAGAATGCTTAGCAGTATAAATGCCCCCTGCTTCTCCATCTGACTGGATGAATCTGCTGTGCCTCAACTGCATTGGAAACCCTCCCTATGGGCKTAGAGAAAAGAGGGATTTGGTGTCTTTGTTATGCAAATAAAGGGAAGAAAGAATTGTTTTGTGTTGCCAAAATTCAAGGCACTACAGAAATTTGCATTTTTTCATTTAAGTTTGTTTTGATGACTCTAGTCCCCAAATGCGTCTCCTCAAAAACGTGAAGTCAACATAAATATTACTGAGATAAAGAAAAAACCTTAATGCTGGAGGCTCACAAGGCCAGATTCTCTGCCTCATAGCAGTGTTATCAGTCAATAACTGTACAGACTTGCTTTTACTAAGGTTCAGTTCATGCCAGTCGTCTTTGCAAAAGCCCTTTGTGTTAACAATAGTCCTGAGACTTATAACTGCCCTAGAAGAAACTCCACCAGTAGCCTGGCAGCACACTCTCAGGTTGGGCTACAGGCTCCTGGCATTTCAATCCAAGCCCTTCATAGACATAATTTTCTGGATCCAGCTGTGGATCTGGAAGAAGGTACTGACCTCATCTGTGCTCCATTGCTCTGGTATTTCTAAGATCAAGTAACATTGTAAAGAATCCACTGTAGGGCCTTCTTAACCTTACTGGAAAAAGACCCCARTGTAGGATGTGGCCAGGATGCAGCACCAGTGCACACAGTGCATTCCCCACAGCCATATCAGGTGTAAATCAAGATTCGTTTTCTCCAAATGCTCTTAGCCTAAGGAGACTTGATCCATTTTGGAGCCTAATCTCACTCTATGAACTATTCTATCAACTCCCTTTAGAGGAGGTGCTGAAAGTGCTCTCTAATACAGGATCTTGCAGGTCAACTCAGTCCATGCAGGTCAACTCAAACCTGGCCCAAGATGATATAAGTGATTTTGTCTGAACAAATTAAGAAGTGTTGAAGGGCTCAGCTGACRTATCTATAGATGTTTTTGACTCGCAAGAAAAGGTGGAGCACAACATTGTAACCGTTCCTTTATTCAGTGGCATAGCTTAGTCTAGTAGAAAGCAGCTGTGACTTTCAGTTCCTTCTTTTCCAGAGAATAAGGTTATTTTCTTTCTAATTCTGTGGCTTAGAAGCCAACAGCATTGTTCTAGATTCATTCAATGCCTTATTTACAGCAATCRGGTAATAACTTTAAGTTCCTGAGCAGTGCTGGACAAAGACCCTCTTGGCTGTCTTCCTTTCGACTGGAGTGGAGCAAACACTGGGAGTGTTTATGARGGCATTTTGATTCAGATCCCTTCTCAGTAATCCTGAGGCTTAACAGAGAGATCCTGCTTATTAATTCTGCTGTGAAGCACAAACAGGTAAGCAGCAATGTCAGATCTCATTTTACTCTCCATAGTCTGTCACTGAACAACTCAGAATTCCTGCATTGTTCACAACACAGAGTGCCAGCAAGTGTCAAGATCGGTAACCATCAGCCAAGCAAAAATGCTGGGCTGGTAGTGGTAGTTTTGCACTCTCAGGAAAGGCTGAATTGCCAAATTAGATGTTCTTGCTTTTCATGTTCAGGACAATTCAATAAAAACATAAAACACGTGATTGGACATGTGTTTTCAAATTCACCCACTTATCCCATTTTTTAAAATCAAAAGGGTTTTCTTATTCTTGCTAAGATTATTTTTATATCAGTTCTACCCTTGTAAATGCAAAATAATTTCATGGATAGTATTAGAATGATTTCAGCTTTATGTACCTTAACAAAAGTGAAGGTCGCAATATTCTCATGTACTATGGATAATTATTGCGAAAACTAAAGTTAGTTCTAAGGACCACAGCCTTCAAGGATCTCCAAGATTTGGTGCTATTATAGCAGGCCTCAAAAAAGCAGTCTGGGTTAATTCAGCTGTAGAGTCTCTTGAGGCTTGTCAGGAAACTATAAAATGATGGATAATTTAGATGAGTGACATTCATGAAAAAGCATTTGCCCTTTGATTGAAGAAAAATGACTTGTTAAAAATAGTTTGAAATCAGGATATGTTAATCAGACTAGGAAAGTAGAAAAGAGAAATCTACCTAAATGAATTCTGATTATGCGCAGCAGCCAGCCTTTCTTTGTGGACGTTTCCTCTAAGCAGGGAGTGAATCAATATTTGTAGGTGCTGTGTCCCTTAGATGAGCCCTGAACAGCTTCTTCCATGGGACCAGGAGTTCTCATTACTAATGAGAGAGTGCATAAGAGCTACATTTGGTGGTGAGACTGGAACTATAGGGTAGTCTCGTTTGTTTATTGTGATCCAGAGGTTTAGGTTTATTTTATTTCCAAATGATCCATATTTCCTTAGGCTGCTGATATGATTCCTGCTGTACAAACAAGTTTTGTCTGATGTGGCTGTGAGGATTCAGTTATGTCCATTGTCTCTGCAAAGTGCATGTGAGCTTTGTCTGTGCCCTTTTTCAGGAAGAGTAAGGAAATCACCAAGGGTGTTCGTTACTGTGGTGGTTGATGTTAGAAAGACCAGGGCTGTCAGTGTCTCTTTTTCCTTGGTTTTAGTTCTGGTCTCTTGAAATACAGAGAGGAACAAATGGGAGGGAAGGATGAGAAGTTTCCTTTCAAAAATAACAAAGCCCAAACCATCCAGAGAAACCCTTCATAAGTCATATTTCTCCTACAAGGACAGGAAAAAGAGAGAAATCAATAGCTGTWACTTCTTAAAAAATGGAGTGATTCTTTGACTTTGGCAGGATAATAGAAGTAGACAGATACCAATGGAGTAAAATAGCTGGGAAGCTTTCATATCCCTTCAACATGCTGGCGAGGGGAGCTGATTATGCTCAAGAGCTCTTTCCTGTTGCTTGTTAGACAATTCTTATTTTACCTTATTGCCTTATTTACCTTATTTTACCTGATGCCTTGCTACCTCCATTTTCTTTAATGTTTATGCAGGAATTAAAATGGGTACAATAATAAGAAAAAAAATCTTAATAAGCAAGCTTTGCTGTTTGTAATTTGTGGTGTTACATTCCTTCTGACTTTTTWAAGTCATTCATTCAGTTTCTGGAAGAACAGTACATCCAACAGAGTAAATCCAATTGATTTGTTCTCCCCTCAACCCCAAGTGAGCATTCCTATTTTTCCTTCCCCTACCCTGCACTTCTTTACAGTCTTTCAAGGCTTTTGTGTCTGTCTAGAGAACTGAAATACTAGAATTCTATATTTCCCATTTTAGGTCATATTTGGCTRGAATAGGAAACTTCAAAAAATGCCAAATATTTTGATGATACCAGTATACATCACATTTTCAGCCTCTGTCATCAGAGCATACCTGTGCAATGAATATGGTGTCTAGAAAAGTAGGAGGTAGTTTAGAAAACAGAATGCTGGCTGGAATTGATGGGAAAGGAACAAAGAAGATAATACCTGAGGTAAAAAAAATGTCAGCCACTGGTAATGAGGAAGGTGCTTTGTGTGAAAAGAGAATTCAGGTTACAGAGCTTAGCAGTGATGAGAAGCTCTATAGTTGATGATTTACTATGCCTGAGCTCAAAGGAGTTGGTCTATTTCTTGAGTTAAYGAGTAAGGAAGTCTGTAACTTACTGGACAGCTGAAAATATAATAGCTATTGCTGCTGATAGGAAAATAAACTTTTATTAGGACTGTAAATTTCATTTTTCTCTTTTATCGAAGCTTTTTCATATTATGTGAACAAAAGCTGAAGAGCATGTAGAAATGGCCTGGATTTGCCTCAGGTGTTAAGGTGGTTTGGATGGTGATRCAATGGTAGAAGGGGAGCATTTGGTGCAAGATACACAAGGTTAGTATAAAGAATGGCTGTACTGCATTGAATTCAACAGGTTAGAGTTACAACTGTGATAGTCTCAGTAAGAGTCTGGGTGTGTCCTTGTGTGTGGAAGGTGTGATCCAAACCCTTTACCCAACCTGCAGCCACAAAATGGAGTAGGAGAGGGGAAGAGATGCTCTGAAGATTCTGAGTGCCTGGGGACAGTTGCAGTCAGGAGGCTGGTCTGTCATCTAGATTGTTCTGGCTTGAACTGAGAATTAAATAYTTTGCTTTCTTTCCCTTTTTTATTATATGCTTTTCAGAATACAAAAAAAAAATAGAGGAAAAAAGGACAGGTTTGTCAAATCACTTTTTTTCCTCTCTAATGACCTTGGCAAGATACAGACTGAGTTTTGTCACCCATAATCAGGCTAGCAATCACTTTTAAAATAGTTACTCTGAATTTGATTGGAAGTAATCACAAAGTAAAATGCCTCACAATACAAGTAAAGGGTACAGGAATCAAATCTTCAGGATGTTGTCAGAAAACAGAACAAGATTAGAAAATGAAACAACTGGTGTACATGTATTCTAAACCATAATGTTCTGTAGAGGAGAAAAGACATTTTCACTCTTCTTATCTACCAATTCTTCTATTCTTGCCAATAAGAGCATTAAAATGTATTAAAGAACAAGTTTCGTGGTTTTTTTTTTTTTTTTTTTTTTTTTTTTTTTTTTTTTTTTTTTTTTTTTTTTTTTTTTTTTTTTTTAATATTGTTGTTTCAGGGCTTACCTTTTTCCAAACAGTCTTCAGTTTTAGAATAGCTACCCTGCAACACAAGAAAACATGAATTCGTGTTTGATCATCTGCTTTAGCATGTAGCTTGGCATAAGGTAAGCCCAACTCTCCAGAAGTCTGATTTTTCTTTTCCTTAAGAAGTATTCATGTGTTTTCTTGCAATTTTTCTATCTGGAATAGAAGGACATTTTTTATGTAAAAAACCCCAAGGGCTTCAATTAAAGATTCCCTAAGTCAGCTCAAGGAACAAGRATGGGACAAAATAATGGGTAGTAAGGGGGAGATGCAAAATGTTCTTAACACCTGTAAATTAATGACTCTTCCATGACAGTTTACAACAGTGAAAATGTAACACATCATCCATGCTGTAAGCAGAAATGAGGACTAAATTCAATGCAAGTGTCTACAAGAAAGCACAAAGTGCTGAATGCTTTGTAAGTGGCTCTTAAGTTTAGTGCTGGAATACGACTCTGTTCAAAGTAATGAGGAGTTAAGTGCTTTTTGTCTTAGAGCTGTTAATGAAMGATGTCATCCTCTATCTATAATGGATATAATACTTCACACAAAGTATTAAAGTAATGAGGCACGATGCKAAGAAGGTTTCTGCTATTAGAAATCATTGCTGCTAGAGTCCAGGCACTCATGTCTCCTGCAGTTCTGCTGATACTTAATGTCAGTACTTGTCAGCTGTGTGCTTTATGGGTTCAATATATAGTGCACTACCTGTTGGTTTCTGATGAGGTATCATGCCTACTAACACAGAAGCATTTTGGAGAAGATAGAGGAAGTTTGGACTGAGTTCAAATAAAGATTAAAACTAAATAAAATGTATTGGTTTCAATTTAAGAGCGTATAATAGACTTAGCTAAGACTAAAAATAAAATAAATGTAGAATGTAAGGCTTATTGCATTAATTCCTTGTAGTTTGCAGTTTCTCACTGCCTGTTCTGTACTGTGCAGAGAGATGAGGGTCCATATGTGATTTCTCAGAAAAAAAAAAGTAGATGGTACTGCATATCTTATACAGAGCTGGGAGATGAAACACATTCATGACAACAGTATGTCTGACATACTATATTATGGGTGAACTAATTTGTTATGCAGCTCAGAAACTCTTTGTTCCAGAATCAAAATAACAGATCAAAGAAATTAGTTGTTTACTAACGGCCTTAGAAGGTCTTYATTCTTCAATAGAATTGGAACTGTTGGTTGTGGGTGAGCTGGAGAACATATTCACATGTATTCCCGAGGTGCTACATTTTTTCTTTAATGAGTGATCATAAACACCTCTTTCATATGTCATGTCTAAAAATCTGCTCTTACCACTAAAAATCTAGTGTGTAGGCTTGGCAAATTCAGCCGTATTCTGTTGGTTTTAAAAACAGTATCTCCTCTGTCTCTGGGGGAAAATTATGATAGTGGTAATGCTAGTGGTAGTGATGCCTGTCAGAAGTAGCAGTCTGCACTAAGTTATCCTTTCCATGCCCTGTAATGCTGTCCAGAGTCCCTCTGATAATTGAGGCTGTAGCTCTCTGAGGTATGTACGTCTCTGATTTGACTTGGTGCAGGGTTTGGCAGATGCAGCTGTGCCATGCCGTGAAGGAGGCGTTTACTGCACTAGCATTCCTTGTCTGACACATTTGTGGATCTCTGTATAATTCAGTTTGCTCCTCTGTTCCATGAACCTGAGCCYCAAAGGCTTTCAGCAGGATAGTATTGTTAAATATTGCAAGTTTCCTTGATAGAGTGTCACCTTGATACAGTGTCGGCTGATAAAACAGACTTAGCTGTCTCTACATTACAAAGCATATGCACATAAAGTTATAAATGCTGGAGTCATATGAAGCATGAATGTTTAACCATTAATGAGGAAAATGCTTTTAGATCTGTGCTGTTAATGTTGATTTTAAATTCTGTAAGCAGGAGGTTAGAGGAACAAATTTAGGAGCAGGAGTACTTACTGGATAAGTTTTTCAAAGGATAGGTTCCCCCTGACCTTACAGCGTGGCAAAGAGCTAAATAATTTTAATATCTATCCTGTGTGGAAAGGAGATGCAGTGAGGTGGGTTATCACAGGCTCTTCTTCACTTACACGTGCATGGAAAGTTGTCTTTTGAACCTGTGAATCTATCTCAAGAATTGTGGAAAGTAGGAAGTGTCCAAAACCCACAACAGGCAGAAAAATATAACTTTAAAACTGTTTTCTTCCAGTTCTGAATCCAAGTTTAGTCCTTCTGGACTTGTCAGCACAACTAAAAGATGAATTAATTGTATTAATTAATAAATAGCTTTGCAACAACAAATCAGTGAGTTTGAATAGCAAAATTCTGTGTAAGGGAGCAATTTTAGTTTGTAATGCCTGATAAATGAAATTAATTTTCTCAGATGCAGGTTTCCACTYTGCCTAATATACAGTTTTCCCATTTTTCATGTTTTAGAGACATGGCTGAAGTAAGTTTAAATTTTGCCTGTTCTTAGACTCATGGTAGTTTTTTTTCGCCTGTGTTACATATAGCAATGCAGGAGGGGAGAGAGAAAAAAACAAGGAAGAATCCAGTCTTTCCAACAGCATCTTCCTTTGTGATGKATTGCATTGCTTTTCAGTGCTTCAGTTTCTCCAGCTACAAAATTGCTCTTCCTTTGTTTAGCAAGCTGACATAATGGTGTAAGCTTGGCTCATAAAAGTAGTACATGAAGGTTAAATGTAGCTTGTAAGTAGAACTTGTGATGTTCTGCAGCAGTGAAATCGTGAAGGGCGTGCTAGAGAGAAAGGGATGGTCATGTTATTTGGTCACCATCCTTRGCTTGCTTTACAGTGGTTTGCTTTCTTGTTCATGTGTTTGGAACTTAAATTTACTTTGTGAAAAGGAAAAAGCAAACGGATCTGACCCAGTGGCTGAGTTTGGCAGGTGGTGGGTGGGTGTGAATCTCATTGATGGTGGCA